>NW_025408268.1:0-80896 GCF_905475395.1 Chrysoperla carnea
TTTTTTTTTATCGAAAAAAGTCAAATTTGATCATTTTTGGCTCATTTATACTTAGTCCAGTCATAAACGACCTCTATGTATACATTTAGACTTATTTGGATCAAAATTGCAATGATTTGCATAGTCATGAGTCTCTTGTTGAAAAATCGAAAATTTTCAAAAAATGTTTTTTCTATCGAAAAAAGTCAAATTTGATCATTTTTGGCTTATTTATACTTAGCCCAGTCATAAACGACCTCTATGTATACATTTTGACTTATTTGGATCAAAATTGCAATGATTTGTATAGTCATGAGTCTCTTGTCTAAAAATCGAAAATTTTCAAAAAATGTTTTTCCTATCGAAAAATGTCAAATTTGATCATTTTTGGATTATTTATACTTAGACCAGTCATAAACGACCTCTATGTATACATTTTGAATTATTTGGATCAAAATTGCAATGATTTGTATAGTCATGAGTCTCTTGTCTAAAAATCGAAAATTTTCAAAAAATGTTTTTTCTATCGAAAAATGTCAAATTTGATCATTTTTGGCTCATTTATACTTAGTCCAGTCATAAACGACCTCTATGTATACATTTTGACTTATTTGGATCAAAATTGCAATGATTTGTATAGTCATGAGTCTCTTGTTGAAAAATCGAAAATTTTCAAAAAATGTTTTCTCTATCGAAAAATGTCAAATTTGGTCATTTTTGGCTCATTTATACTTTGTCCAGTCAAAAACGACCTCTATGTATAAATTTTGACTTATTTGGATCAAAATTGCAATGATTTGTATAGTCATGAGTCTCTTGTTGAAAAATCGAAAATTTTCAAAAAATGTTTTCTCTATCGAAAAATGTCAAATTTGATCATTTTTGGCTCATTTATACTTAGTCCAGTCATAAACGACCTCTATGTATACATTTTGACTTATTTGGATCAAAATTGCAATGATTTGTATAGTCATGACTCTCTTCTTTAAAAATCGAAAATTTTCAAAAAATGTTTTTTCTATCGAAAAATGTCCAATTTGATCATTTTGGCTTATTTATACTTAGTCCAGTCATAAACGACCTCTATGTATACATTTTGACTTATTTGGATCGAAATTGCAATGATTTGTATAGTCATGACTCTCTTGTTGAAAAATCGAAAATTTTCAAAAAATGTTTTTCCTATCGAAAAATGTCAAATTTGATCATTTTTGGCTTATTTATGCTTAGTCCAGTCATAAACGACCTCTTTGTATTCATTTTGACTTATTTGGATCAAAATTGCAATGATTTGTATAGTCATGAGTCTCTTGTTGAAAAATCGAAAATTTTCAAAAAAAGTTTTTTCTATCGAAAAATGTCAAATTTGATCATTTTTGGCTTATTTATACTTAGTCCTGTCATAAACGACCTCTATGTATACATTTTGACTTATTTGGATCAAAATTGCAATGATTTGTATAGTCATGACTCTCTTGTTGAAAAATCGAAAATTTTCAAAAAATGTTTTTTCTATCGAAAAATGTCAAATTTGATCATTTTTGGTTTATTTATTTATACTTAGACCTAGTCATAAACGACCTCTATGTAAACATTTTGACTTATATGGATCAAATTGCAATGATTTGTATAGTCATGAGTCTCTTGTTGAAAAATCGAAAATTTTCAAAAAATGTTTTTTCCTATCGAAAAATGTCAAATTTGATCATTTTTTGGCTTATTTATACTTAGTCCAGTCATAAACGACCTCTATGTATACATTTTGACTTATTTGGATCAAAATTTCAATGATTTGTATAGTCATGACTCTCTTGTTGAAAAATCGAAAATTTTCAAAAAATGTTTTTTTCTATCGAAAAGTGTCAAATTTGATCATTTTTGGCTTATTTATACTTAGTCCAGTCATAAACGACCTCTTTGTATACATTTTGACTTATTCGGATCAAAATTTCAATGATTTGTATAGACATGACTCTCTTGTTTAAAAATCGAAAATTTTCAAAAAATTTTTTTTCTATCGAAAAATGTCAAATTTGATCATTTTTGGTTTATTTATACTTAGACCAGTCATAAACGACCTCTATGTATACATTTTGACTTATTTGGATCAAAATTGCAATGATTTGTATAGTCACGAGTCTCTTGTCTAAAAATCGAAAATTTTCAAAAAAATGTTTTTTTCTATCGAAAAATGTCAAATTTGATCATTTTTGGCTCATTTATACTTAGTCCCTGTCATAAACGACCTCTATGTATACATTTTGACTTATTTGGATCAAAATTGCAATGATTTGTATAGTCATGAGTCTCTTGTTGAAAAATCGAAAATTTTCAAAAAATGTTTTTCTCTATCGAAAAAATGTCAAATTTGGTCATTTTTGGCTCATTTATACTTTGTCCAGTCAAAAACGACCTCTATGTATAATTTTTGACTTATTTGGATCAAAATTGCAATGATTTGTATAGTCATGAGTCTCTTGTTGAAAAATCGAAAATTTTCAAAAAATGTTTTCTCTATCGAAAAATGTCAAAATTTGATCATTTTTGGCTCATTTATACTTAGTCCAGTCATAAACGACCTCTATGTATACATTTTGACTTATTTGGATCAAAATTGCAATGATTTGTATAGTCATGACTCTCTTCTTTAAAAATCGAAAATTTTCAAAAAATGTTTTTTCTATCGAAAAATGTCCAATTTGATCATTTTGGCTTATTTATACTTAGTCCAGTCATAAACGACCTCTATGTATACATTTTGACTTATTTGGATCGAAATTGCAATGATTTGTATAGTCATGACTCTCTTGTTGAAAAATCGAAAATTTTCAAAAAATGTTTTTCCTATCGAAAAATGTCAAATTTGATCATTTTTGGCTTATTTATGCTTAGTCCAGTCATAAACGACCTCTTTGTATTCATTTTGACTTATTTGGATCAAAATTGCAATGATTTGTATAGTCATGAGTCTCTTGTTGAAAAATCGAAAATTTCCAAAAAAAAGTTTTTTCTATCGAAAAATGTCAAATTTGATCATTTTTTGGCTTATTTTATACTTAGTCCTGTCATAAACGACCTCTATGTATACATTTTGACTTATTTGGATCAAAATTGCAATGATTTGTATAGTCATGACTCTCTTGTTGAAAAATCGAAAAATTTTCAAAAAATGTTTTTTTCTATCGAAAAAATGTCAAATTTGATCATTTTTGGTTTATTTATACTTAGACCAGTCATAAACGACCTCTATGTAAACATTTTGACTTATTTGGATCAAAATTGCAATGATTTGTATAGTCATGAGTCTCTTGTTAAAAATCGAAAATTTTCAAAAAATGTTTTTCCTATCGAAAAATGTCAAATATTTGATCATTTTTGGCTTATTTATACTTAGTCCAGTCATAAACGACCTCTATGTATACATTTTGACTTATTTGGATCAAAATTTCAATGATTTGTATAGTCATGACTCTCTTGTTGAAAAATCGAAAATTTTCAAAAAATGTTTTTTTTCTATCGAAAAGTGTCAAATTTGATCATTTTTGGCTTATTTATACTTAGTCCAGTCATAAACGACCTCTAGGTATACATTTTGAACTTATTCGGATCAAAATTTCAATGATTTGTATAGACATGACTCTCTTGTTTAAAAATCGAAAATTTTCAAAAAAATGTTTTTTTCTATCGAAAAAATGTCAAATTTGATCATTTTTGGTTTATTTATACTTAGACCAGTCATAAACGACCTCTATGTATACATTTTGACTTATTTGGATCAAAATTGCAATGATTTGTATAGTCACGAGTCTCTTGTCTAAAAATCGAAAATTTTCAAAAAATGTTTTTTCTATCGAAAAATGTCAAATTTGATCATTTTTGGCTCATTTATACTTAGTCCAGTCATAAACGACCTCTATGTATACATTTTGACTTATTTGGATCAAAATTGCAATGATTTGTATAGTCATGAGTCTCTTGTTGAAAAATCGAAAATTTTCAAAAAATGTTTTTTCTATCGAAAAAATGTCAAATTTGATCATTTTTGGCTCATTTATACTTTGTTCAGTCAAAAACGACCTCTATGTATAAATTTTGACTTATTTGGATCAAAATTGCAATGATTTGTATAGTCATGAGTCTCTTGTTGAAAAATCGAAAATTTTCAAAAAATGTTTTCTCTATCGAAAAATGTCAAATTTGATCATTTTTGGCTCATTTATACTTAGTCCAGTCATAAACGACCTCTATGTATACATTTTGACTTATTTGGATCAAAATTGCAATGATTTGTATAGTCATGAGTCTCTTGTTGAAAATTCGAAAATTTTCAAAAAAATGTTTTTCCTATCGAAAAATGTCAAATTTGATCATTTTTGGTTTATTTATACTTAGTCCAGTCATAAACGACCTCTATGTATACATTTTGAATTATTTGGATCAAAATTGCAATGATTTGTATAGTCATGAGTATCTTGTCTAAAAATCGAAAATTTTCAAAAAATGTTTTTCTTATCGAAAAATGTCAAATTTGATCATTTTTGGCTTATTTATACTTAGTCCAGTCATAAGCGACCTCTATGTATACATTTTGACTTATTTGGATCAAAATTGCAATGATTTGTATAGTCATGAGTCTCTTGTTGAAAAATCGAAAATTTTCAAAAAATGTTTTTTTTTATCGAAAAAAGTCAAATTTGATCATTTTTGGCTCATTTATACTTATTCCAGTCATAAACGACCTTTATGTATACATTTTGACTTATTTGGATCAAAATTGCAATGATTTGTATAGTCATGACTCTCTTGTTGAAAAATCGAAAATTTTCAAAAAATGTTTTTTCTATCAAAAAATGTCAAATTTGATCATTTTTGGCTTATTTATACTTAGTCCAGTCATAAACGACCTCTATGTATACATTTTGACTTATTTGGATCAAAATTGCAATGATTTGTATAGTCATGAGTCTCTTGTTGAAAAATCGAAAACTTTCAAAAAATGTTATTCCTATCGAAAAATGTCAAATTTGATCATTTTTGGTTTATTTACACTTAGACCAGTCATAAACGACCTCTATGTATACATTTTGAATTATTTGGATCAAAATTGCAATGATTTGTATAGTCATGAGTCTTTTGTTGAAAAATCGAAAATTTTCAAAAAATGTTTTTCCTATCGAAAAATGTCAAATTTGATCATTTTTGGCTTATTTATACTTAGTCCAGTCATAAACGACCTCTATGTATACATTTTGACTTATTTGGATCAAAATTGCAATGATTTGTATAGTCATGACTCTCTTGTTGAAAAATCGAAAATTTTCAAAAAATGTTTTTTCTATCGAAAAATGTCAAATTTGATCATTTTTGGTTTATTTATAGTTAGACCAGTCATAAACGACCTCTATGTATACATTTTGACTTATTTGGATCAAAATTGCAATGATTTGTATAGTCATGAGTCTCTTGTTGAAAAATCGAAAATTTTCAAAAAATGTTTTTCCTATCGAAAAATGTCAAATTTGATCATTTTTGGCTTATTTATACTTAGTCCAGTCATAAACGACCTCTATGTATACATTTTGACTTATTTGGATCAAAATTTCAATGATTTGTATAGTCATGACTCTCTTGTTGACAAATCGTAAATTTTCAAAAAATGTTTTTTCTATCGAAAAGTGTCAAATTTGATCATTTTTAGCTTATTTATACTTAGTCAAGTCAAAAACGACCTCTATGCATACATTTTGACTTATTCGGATCAAAATTTCAATGATTTGTATAGACATGACTCTCTTGTTGAAAAATCGAAAATTTTCAAAAAATGTTTTTTCTATCGAAAAATGTCAAATTTGATCTTTTTTGGTTTATTTATACTTAGACCAGTCATAAACGACCTCTATGTATACATTTTGACTTATTTGGATCAAAATTGCAATGATTTGTATAGTCATGACTCTCTTGTTGAAAAATCGAAAATTTTCAAAAAATGTTTTTTCTATCAAAAAATGTCAAATTTGATCATTTTTGGCTTATTTATACTTAGTCCAGTCATAAACGACCTCTATGTATACATTTTGACTTATTTGGATCAAAATTGCAATGATTTGTATAGTCATGAGTCTCTTGTTGAAAAATCGAAAATTTTCAAAAAATGTTATTCCTATCGAAAAATGTCAAATTTGATCATTTTTGGTTTATTTATACTTAGACCAGTCATAAACGACCTCTATGTATACATTTTGAATTATTTGGATCAAAATTGCAATGATTTGTATAGTCATGAGTCTTTTGTTGAAAAATCGAAAATTTTCAAAAAATGTTTTTCCTATCGAAAAATGTCAAATTTGATCATTTTTGGTTTATTTATACTTAGTCAAGTCATAAACGACCTCTATGTATACATTTTGACTTATTTGGATCAAAATTGCAAAGATTTGTATTGTCATGAGTCTCTTGTCTAAAAATCGAAAATTTTCAAAAAATGTTTTTTTTTATCGAAAAAAGTCAAATTTGATTATTTTTGGCTCATTTATACTTAGTCCAGTCATAAACGACCTCTATGTATACATTTTGACTTATTTGGATCAAAATTGCAATGATTTGTATAGTCATGAGTCTCATGTTGAAAAATCAAAAATTTTCAAAAAATGTTTTTTCTATCGAAAAAAGTCAAATTTGATCAATTTTGGCTCAATTATACTTAGTCCAGTCATAAACGACCTCTATGCATACATTTAGACTTATTTGGATCAAAATTGCAATGATTTGTATAGTCATGAATCTCTTGTTGAAAAATCGAAAATTTTCAAAAAATATTTTTCCTATCGAAAAATGTCAAATTTGATCATTTTTGGCTTATTTATACTTAGTCCAGTCATAAACGACCTCTATGTATACATTTTGTCTTATTTGGATCAAAATTGCAATGATTTGTATAGTCATGAGTCTCTTGTTGAAAAATCGAAAATTTTCAAAAAATGTTTTTTCTATCAAAAAAAGTCAAATTTGATCATTTTTGGCTTATTTATACTTAGTCCAGTCATAAACGACCTCTATGTATACATTTTGACTTATTTGGATCAAAATTGCAATGATTTGTATAGTCATGAGTCTCTTGTCTAAAAATCGAAAATTTTCAAAAAATGTTTTTCCTATCGAAAAATGTCAAATTTGATCATTTTTGGCTTATTTATACTTAGTCCAGTCATAAGCGACCTTTATGTATACATTGTGACTTATTTGGATCAAAATTGCAATGATTTGTATAGTCATGAGTCTGTTGTAGAAAAATCGAAAATTTTCAAAAAATGTTTTTTCTATCGAAAAATGTCAAATTTGATCATTTTTGGCTTATTTATACTTAGTCCAGTCATAAACGACCTCAATGTATACATTTTGACTTATTTGTATCAAAATTGCAATGATTTGTATAGTCATGAGTCTCTTGTTGAAAAATCGAAAATTTTCAAAAACGATTTTTCTATCGAAAAATGTCAAATTTAATCATTTTTGGCTTATTTATACTTAGTCCAGTCATAAACGACCTCTTTGTATACATTTTGACTTATTTGGATTAAAAATTGCAATGATTTGTATAGTCATGAGTCTCTTGTTGAAAAATCGAAAATTTTCAAAAAATGTTTTTTCTATCGAAAAATGTCAAATTTGATCATTTTTGGCATAATTATACTTAGCCAGTCATAAACGACCTCTATGTATACATTTTGACTTATTTGGATCAAAATTGCAATGATTTGTAAAGTCATGATTCTCTTGTTGAAAAATCGAAAATTTTCAAAAAATGTTTTTTCTATCGAAAAATGTCAAATTTGATCATTTTTGGCTTATTTATACTTAGCCAGTCATAAACGACCTCTATGTATACATTTTGACTTATTTGGATCAAAATTTCAATGATTTGTATAGTCATGACTCTCTTGTTGAAAAATCGTAAATTTTCAAAAAATGTTTTTTCTATCGAAAAGTGTCAAATTTGATCATTTTTGGCTTATTTATACTTAGTCCAGTCATAAACGACCTCTATGCATACATTTTGACTTATTCGGATCAAAATTTCAATGATTTGTATAGACATGACTCTCTTGTTGAAAAATCGAAAATTTTCAAAAAATGTTTTTTCTACCGAAAAATGTCAAATTTGATCATTTTTGGTTTATTTATACTTAGACCAGTCATAAACGACCTCTATGTATACATTTTGAATTATTTGGATCAAAATTGCAATGATTTGTACAGTCATGAGTCTCTTGTCTAAAAATCGAAAATTTTCAAAAAATGTTTTTCCTATCGAAAAATGTCAAATTTGATCATTTTTGGTTTATTTATACTTAGTCAAGTCATAAACGACCTCTCTGTATACATTTTGACTTATTTGGATCAAAATTGCAAAGATTTGTATTGTCATGAGTCTCTTGTCTAAAAATCGAAAATTTTCAAAAAATGTTTTTTTTATCGAAAAAAGTCAAATTTGATCATTTTTGGCTCATTTATACTTAGTCCAGTCATAAACGACCTCTATGTATACATTTTGACTTATTTGGATCAAAATTGCAATGATTTGTATAGTCATGAGTCTCATGTTGAAAAATCAAAAATTTTCAAAAAATATTTTTTCTATCGAAAAAAGTCAAATTTGATCAATTTTGGCTCAATTATACTTAGTCCAGTCATAAACGACCTCTATGTATAAATTTTGCCTTATTTGGATCAAAATTGCAATGATTTGTATAGTCATGAGTCTCTTGTTGAATAATCGAAAATTTTCAAAAAATGTTTTTTTCTATCGAAAAAAGTCAAATTTGATCATTTTTGGCTTATTTATACTTAGTCCAGTCATAAACGACCTCTATGTATACATTTTGACTTATTTGGATCAAAATTGCAATGATTTGTATAGTCATGAGTCTCTTGTTGAAAAATCGAAAATTTTCAAAAAATGTTTTTTCTATCGAAAATGTCAAATTTGATCATTTTTGGCTTATTTATACTTAGTCCAGTCATAAACGACCTTTATGTATACATTGTGACTTATTTGGATCAAAATTGCAATGATTTGTATAGTCATGAGTCTGTTGTAGAAAAATCGAAAATTTTCAAAAAATGTTTTTTCTATCGAAAAATGTCAAATTTGATCATTTTTGGCTTATTTATACTTAGTCCAGTCATAAACGACCTCAATGTATACATTTTGACTTATTTGTATCAAAATTGCAATGATTTGTATAGTCATGAGTCTCTTGTTGAAAAATCGAAAATTTTCAAAAAATGTTTTTTCAATCGAAAAATGTCAAATTTGATCATTTTTGGCCTATTTATACTTAGCCAGTCATAAACGACCTCTATGTATACATTTTGACTTATTTGGATCAAAATTGCAATGATTTGTAAAGTCATGATTCTCTTGTTGAAAAATCGAAAATTTTCAAAAAATGTTTTTTCTATCGAAAAATGTCAAATTTGATCATTTTTGGCTTATTTATACTTAGTCCAGTCATAAACGACCTCTATGTGTACATTTAAACTTATTTGGATCAAAATTTCAATGATTTGTATAGTCATGAGTCTCTTTTGAAAAATCGAAAATTTTCGAAAAATGTTTTTTCTATCGAAAAATGTCAAATTTGATCATTTTTGGCTTATTTATACTTAGTCCAGTCATAAACGACATCTATGTATACATTTTGACTTATTTATCTCAAAATTTCAATGATTTGTATAGTCATGACTCTCTTGTCTAAAAATCGAAAATTTTCAAAAAATGTTTTTTCTATCGAAAAATGTCAAATTTGATCATTTTTGGCTTATTTTTACTTAGTCCAGTCATAAACGACCTCTATGTATACATTGTGACTTATTTGGATCAAAATTTCAATGATTTGTATAGTCATGACTCTCTTGTTGAAAAATCGAAAATTTTCAAAAAATGTTTTTTCTATCGAAAAAAGTCAAATTTGATCATTTTTGGCTTATTTATACTTAGTCCAGTCATAAACGACCTCTATGTATACATTTTGACTTATTTGGATCAAAATTGCAATGATTTGTATAGTCATGAGTCTCTTGTCTAAAAATCGAAAATTTTCAAAAAATGTTTTTCCTATCGAAAAATGTCAAATTTGATCATTTTTGGCTCATTTATACTTAGGCCAGTCATAAACGACCTCTATGTATACATTTTGACTTGTTTGGATCAAAATTGTATTGATTTGTATAGTCATGAGTCTCTTGTTGAAAAATCGAAAATTTTCAAAAAATGTTTTTTCTATCGAAAATGTCAAATTTGATCATTTTTGGCTTATTTATACTTAGTCCAGTCATAAACGACCTCTTTGTATACATTTTGACTTATTTGGATTAAAAATTGCAATGATTTGTATAGTCATGAGCCTCTTGTTGAAAAATCGAAAATTTTCAAAAAATGTTTTTTCTATCGAAAAATGTCAAATTTGATCATTTTTGGCTTATTTATACTTAGCCAGTCATAAACGACCTCTATGTATACATTTTGACTTATTTGGATCAAAATTGCAATGATTTGTATAGTCATGAGTCTCTTGTTGAAAAATCGAAAATTTTCAAAAAATGTTTTTTCTATCGAAAAATGTCAAATTTCATCATTTTTGGCTTATTTATACTTAGCCAGTCATAAACGACCTCTATGTATACATTTTGACTTATTTGGATCAAAATTGCAATGATTTGTATAGTCATGACTCTCTTGTTGAAAAATCGAAAATTTTTAAAAAATGTTTTTTCTATCGAAAAATGTCAAATTTGATCATTTTTGGCTTATTTATACTTAGTCCAGTCATAAACGACCTCTATGTATACATTTTGACTTATTTGGATCAAAATTGCAATGATTTGTATAGTCATGAGTCTCTTGTTGAAAAATCGAAAATTTTCAAAAAATGTTTTTTCTATCGAAAAATGTCAAATTTGATCATTTTTCCTTATTTATACTTAGTCCAGTCATAAACGACCTCTATGTATACATTTCGACTTATTTGGATCAAAATTTCAATGATTTGTATAGTCATGACTCTCTTGTTGAAAAATCGAAAATTTTCAAAAAATGTTTTTCTATCGAAAAATGTAAAATTTGATCATTTTTGGCTTATTTATACTTAGTCCAGTCATAAACGACCTCTATGTATACATTTCGACTTATTTGGATCAAAATTGCAATGATTTGTGTAGTCATGACTCTCTTGTTGAAAAATCGAAAATTTTCAAAAAATGTTTTTTCTATAGAAAAATGTCAAATTTGATCATTTTTGGCTTATTTATACCTAGTCCAGTCATAAACGACCTCTATGTATACAATTTGACTTATTTGGATCAAAATTTCAATGATTTGTATAGTCATGAGTCTCTTGTTGAAAAATCAAAAATTTTTAAAAAATGTTTTTTCTATCGAAAAATGTCAAATTTGATCATTTTTGGCTTATTTATACTTAGTCCAGTCATAAACGACCTCTATGTATACATTTTGACTCATTTGGATCAAAATTTCAATGATTTGTATAGTCATGACTCTCTTGTTGAAAAATCGAAAATTTTCAAAAAATGTTTTTTTCTATCGAAAAATGTCAAATTTGATCATTTTTGGCTTATTTATACTTAGTCCAGTCATAAACGACCTCTATGTATACATTTTGACTCATTTGGATCAAAATTTCAATGATTTGTATAGTCATGACTCTCTTGTTGAAAAATCGAAAATTTTCAAAAAATGTTTTTTCTATCGAAAAATGTCAAATTTGATCATTTTTGGCTTATTTATACTTAGTCCAGTCATAAACGACCTCTTTGTATACATTTTGACTTATTTGGATCAAAATTTCAATGATTTGTATAGTCATGACTCTCTTGTTGAAAAATCGAAAATTTTCAAACAATATTTATTCTATCGAAAAATGTCAAATTTGATCATTTTTGGCTTATTTATACTTAGTCCTGTCATAAACGACCTCTATGTATACATTTTGACTTATTTGGATCAAAATTGCAATGATTTGTATAGTCATGAGTCTCTTGTTGAAAAATCGAAAATTTTCAAAAAATGTTTTTTTCTATCGAAAAATGTCAAATTTGATCATTTTTGGCTTATTTATACTTAGTCTAGTCATAAACGACCTCTATGTATACATTTTGACTTATTTGGATCAAAATTGCAATGTCAAATTTGATCATTTTTGGCTTATTTATACTTAGTCCAGTCATAAACGACCTCTATGTATTCATTTCGACTTATTTGGATCAAAATTGCAACGATTTGTATATTCATGACTCTCTTGTTGAAAAATCGAAAATTTTCAAAAAATGTTTTTTCTATCGAAAAATGTCAAATTTGATCATTTTTGGTTTATTTATACTTATACCAGTCATAAACGACCTCTATGTATACATTTTGACTCATTTGGATCAAAATTTCAATGATTTGTATAGTGATGACTCTCTTGTTGAAAAATCGAAAATTTTCAAAAAATGTTTTTTCTATCGAAAAATGTCAAATTTGATCATTTTTGGCTTATTTATACTTAGTCCAGTCATAAACGACCTCTATGTATACATTTTGACTTATTTGGATCAAAATTTCAATGATTTGTATAGTCATGACTCTCTTGTTGAAAAATCGAAAATTTTCAAAAAATGTTTTTTCTATCGAAAAATGTAAAATTTGATCATTTTTGGCTTATTTATACTTAGTCCAGTCATAAACGACCTCTATGTTTACATTTTGACTTATTTGGATCAAAATTTCAATGATTTGTATAGTCATGACTCTCTTGTTGAAAAATCGAAAATTTTCAAAAAATGTTTTTTCTATAGAAAAATGTCAAATTTGATCATTTTTGGCTTATTTATACTTAGTCCAGTCATAAACGACCTCTATGTATGCATTTTGACTTATTTGGATCAAAATTTCAATGATTTGTATAGTCATGGGTCTCTTGTAGAAAAATCGAAAATTTTCAAAAAATGTTTTTTCTATCGAAAAATGTCATATTTCATCATTTTTGGCTTACTTATACTTAGGGCAGTCATAAACGACCTCTATGTATACATTTTGACTTATTTGGATCAAACTTGCAATGATTTGTATAGTCATGACTTTCTTGTTAAAAATCGAAAATTTTCTAAAAATATTTTTTCTATCGAAAAATGTCAATTTTGATCATTTTTGGCTTAATGATACTTAGTCCAGTCATAAACGACCTCTATGTATACATTTTGACTTATTTGGATCAAAATTTCAATGATTTGTATAGTCATGAGTCTCTTGTTGAAAAATCGAAAATTTTCAAATAATGTTTCTTCTATCAAAAAATGTCAAATTTGATCATTTTTGGCTTATTTATACTTAGTCTAGTCATAAACGACCTCTATGTATACATTTTGACTTATTTGGATCAAAATTGCAATGATTTGTATAGTCATGGGTCTCTTGTTGAAAAATCGAAAATTTTCAAAAAATGTTTTTTCTATCGAAAAATGTCAAATTTGATCATTTTTGGTTTATTTATGCTTATTCCAGTCATAAACGACCTCTATGTATACATTTTAACTCATTTGGATCAAAATTTCAATGATTTGTATAATCATGACTCTCTTGTTGAAAAATCGAAAATTTTCAAAAAATGTTTTTTCTATCGAAAAATGTCAAATTTGATCATTTTTGGCTTATTTATACTTAGTCCAGTCATAAACGACCTTTATGTATACATTTTGACTTATTTGGATCAAAATTGCAATGATTTGTATAGTCATGACTCTCTTGTTGAAAAATCGAAAATTTTTAAAAAATGTTTTTTCTATCGAAAAATGTCAAATTTGATCATTTTTGGCTTATTTATACTTTGTCCAGTCATAAACGACCTCTATGTATACATTTTGACTTATTTGGATCAAAAATGCAATGATTTGTATAGTCATGAGTCTCTTGTTGAAAAATCGAAAATTTTCAAAAAATGTTTTTTCTATCGAAAAATGTCAAATTTGATCATTTTTCCTTATTAATACTTAGTCCAGTCATAAACGACCTCTATGTATACATTTCGACTTATTTGGATCAAAATTGCAATGATTTTTGTTTTTTTTTGATAATGTTTTTTCTATCAAAAAATGTCAAATTTGATCATTTTTGGCTTATTTATACTTAGTCTAGTCATAAACGACCTCTATGTATACATTTTGACTTATTTGGATCAAAATTGCAATGATTTGTATAGTCATGGGTCTCTTGTTGAAAAATCGAAAATTTTCAAAAAATGTTTTTTCTATCGAAAAATGTCAAATTTGATCATTTTTGGTTTATTTATACTTATTCCAGTCATAAACGACCTCTATGTATACATTTTGACTCATTTGGATCAAAATTTCAATGATTTGTATAATCATGACTCTCTTGTTGAAAAATCGAAAATTTTCAAAAAATGTTTTTTCTATCGAAAAATGTCAAATTTGATCATTTTTGGCTTATTTATACTTAGTCCAGTCATAAACGACCTCTATGTATACATTTTGACTTATTTGGATCAAAAATGCAATGATTTGTATAGTCATGAGTCTCTTGTTGAAAAATCGAAAATTTTCAAAAGATGTTTTTTCTATCGAAAAATGTCAAATTTGATCATTTTTCCTTATTTATACTTAGTCCAGTCATAAACGACCTCTATGTATACATTTTGACTTATTTGGATCAAAAATGCAATGATTTGTATAGTCATGAGTCTCTTGTTGAAAAATCGAAAATTTTCAAAAAATGTTTTTTCTATCGAAAAATGTCAAATTTGATCATTTTTCCTTATTTATACTTAGTCCAGTCATAAACGACCTCTATGTATACATTTCGACTTATTTGGATCAAAATTGCAATGATTTGTATAGTCATGACTCTCTTGTTGAAAAATCGAAAATTTTCTAAAAAATGTTTTTTCTATAGAAAAATGTCAAATTTGATCATTTTTGGCTTATTTATACTTAGTCCAGTCATAAACGACCTCTATGTATGCATTTTGACTTATTTGGATCAAAATTTCAATGATTTGTATAGTCATGGGTCTCTTGTAGAAAAATCGAAAATTTTCAAAAAATGTTTTTTCTATCGAAAAATGTCAAATTTCATCATTTTTGGCTTACTTATACTTAGGGCAGTCATAAACGACCTCTATGTATACATTTTGACTTATTTGGATCAAACTTGCAATGATTTGTATAGTCATGACTTTCTTGTTAAAAATCGAAAATTTTCTAAAAATATTTTTTCTATCGAAAAATGTCAATTTTGATCATTTTTGGCTTATTTATACTTAGTCCAGTCATAAACGACCTCTATGTATACATTTTGACTTATTTGGATCAAAATTTCAATGATTTGTATAGTCATGAGTCTCCTGTTGAAAAATCGAAAATTTTCAAAAAATGTTTTTCTATCGAAAATGTCAAATTTGATCATTTTTGGCTTATTTATACTTATTCCAGTCATAAACGACCTCTATGTATACATTTGGACTTATTTGGATCAAAATTGCAATGATTTGTATAGTCATGACTCTCTTGTTGAAAAATCGAAAATTTTCAAAAAATGTTTTTTCTATCGAAAAATGTCAAATTTGATAATTTTTGGCTTATTTATACTTAGTCCAGTCATAAACGACCTCTATGTATACATTTTGACTTATTTGGATCAAAATTTCAATGATTTGTATAGTCATGACTCTCTTGTTGAAAAATCGAAAATTTTCAAAAAATGTTTTTTATATCGAAAAATGTAAAATTTGATCATTTTTGGCTTATTTATACTTAGTCCAGTCATAAACGACCTCTATGTATACATTTCGACTTATTTGGATCAAAATTGCAATGATTTGTATAGTCATGACTCTCTTGTTGAAAAATCGAAAATTTTCAAAAAATGTTTTTTCTATAGAAAAATGTCAAATTTGATCATTTTTGGCTTATTTATACTTAGTCCAGTCATAAATAACCTCTATGTATACATTTTGACTTATTTGGATCAAAATTTCAATGATTTGTATAGTCATGAGTCTCTTGTTGAAAAATCGAAAATTTTCAAAAAATGTTTTTTCTATCGAAAAATGTCAAATTTGATCATTTTTGGCTTATTTATACTTAGTCCAGTCATAAACGACCTCTATGTATACATTTTGACTTATTTGGATCAAAATTGCAATGATTTGTATAGTCATGACTCTCTTGTTGAAAAATCGAAAATTTTCAAAAAATGTTTTTTCTATCGAAAAATGTCAAATTTGATCATTTTTGGCTTATTTATACTTAGTCCAGTCATAAACGACCTCTGTGTATGCATTTTGACTTATTTGGATCAAAATTTCAATGATTTGTATAGTCATGGGTCTCTTGTAGAAAAATCGAAAATTTTCAAAAAATGTTTTTTCTATCGAAAAATATCAAATTTCATCATTTTTGGCTTATTTATACTTAGTCCAGTCATAAACGACCTCCATGTATACATTTTGACTTATTTGGATCAAACTTGCAATGATTTGTATAGTCATGACTTTCTTGTTAAAAATCGAAAATTTTCTAAAAATATTTTTTCTATCGAAAAATGTCAATTTTGATCATTTTTGGCTTATTTATACTTAGTCCAGTCATAAACGTCCTCTATGTATTCATTTTGACTTATTTGGATCAAAATTTCAATGATTTGTATAGTCATGACTCTCTTGTTGAAAAATCGAAAATTTTAAAAAAATGTTTTTTCTATCGAAAAATGTCAAATTTGATCATTTTTGGCTTATTTATACTTAGTCCAGTCATAAACGACCTCTATGTATACATTTTGACTTATTTGGATCAAAATTTCAATGATTTGTATAGTCATGAGTCTCTTGTTGAAAAATCGAAAATTTTCAAAAAATGTTTTTTCTATCGAAAAATGTCATATTTGATCATTTTTGGCTTATTAAAACTTAGTCCAGTCATAACGACCTCTATGTATACATTTTGACTTATTTGGATCAAAATTTCAATGATTTGTATAGTCATGAGTCTCTTGTAGAAAAATCGAAATTTTTCAAAAAATGTTTTTTCTATCGAAAAATGTCAAATTTGATCATTTTTGGCTTATTTATACTTACTCCAGTCATAAAAGACCTCTATGTATACATTTTGACTTATTTGGATCAAAATTGCAATGATTTGTATAGTCATGACTCTCTTGTTGAAAAATCGAAATTTTTCCAAAAATATTTTTTCTATCGAAAAATGTCAAATTTGATCATTTTTGGCTTATTTATACTTAGTCCAGTCATAAACGACCTCTATGTATACATTTTGACTTGTTTAAATCAAAATTGCAATGATTTGTATAGTCATGACTCTCTTGTTGAAAAATCTAAAATTTTCAAAAAATGTTTTTTCTATCGAAAAATGTCAAATTTGATCATTTTTGGCTTATTTATACTTAGTCCAGTCATAAATGACCTCTTTGTATACATTATGACTTATTTGGATCAAAATTGCAATGATTTGTATAGTCATGACTCTCTTGTTGAAAAATCGAAAATTTTCAAAAAATGTTTTTTCTATCGAAAAATGTCAAATTTGATCAGTTTTGGCTTATTTATACTTAGTTCAGTCATAAACGACCTCTATGTATACATTTTGACTTATTTGGATCAAAATTGCAATGATTTGTATAGTCATGAGTCTCTTGTAGAAAAATCGAAAATTTTCCAAAAATGTTTTTTCCGTCGAAAAATGTCAAATTTGATCATTTTTGGCTTATTTATACTAAGCCCAGTCGTAACGACCTCTATGTATACATTTTGACTTATTTGGATCAAAATTTCAATGATTTGTATAGTCATGAGTCTCGTGTTGAAAAATCGAAAATTTTCAAAAAATGTTTTTTCTATCGAAAAATGTCAAATTTGATCATTTTTGGCTTATTGAAACTTAGTCCAGTCATAACGACCTCTATGTATACATTTTGACTTATTTGGATCAAAATTTCAATGATTTGTATAGTCATGAGTCTCTTGTAGAAAAATCGAAATTTTTCAAAAAATGTTTTTTCTATCGAAAAATGTCAAATTTGATCATTTTTGGCTTATTTATACTTAGTCCAGTCATAAACGACCTCTTTGTATACATTTTGACTTATTTGGATCAAAATTGCAATGATTTGTATAGTCATGACTCTCTTGTTGAAAAATCTAAAATTTTCAAAAAATGTTTTTTCTATCGAAAAATGTCAAAATTGATCATTTTTGGCTTATTTATACTTAGTCCAGTCATAAATGACCTCTATGTATACATTATGACTTATTTGGATCAAAATTGCAATGATTTGTATAGTCATGACTCTCTTGTTGAAAAATCGAAAATTTTCAAAAAATGTTCTTTCTATCGAAAATGTCAAATTTGATCATTTTTGGCTTATTTATACTTAGTCCAGTCATAAACGACCTCTATGTATACGTTTTGACTTATTTGAATCAAAATTGCAATGATTTGTATAGTCATGACTCTCTTGTTGAAAAATCGAAAATTTTCAAAAAATGTTTTTTCTATCGAAAAATGTCAAATTTGATCATTTTTGGCTTATTTATACTTAGTCCAGTCATAAATGACCTCTTTGTATACATTTTGACTTATTTGGATCAAAATTTCAATGATTTGAATAGTCATGACTCTCTTGTTGAAAATTCGAAAATTTTCAAAAAATGTTTTTTCTATCGAAAAATGTCAAATTTGATAGTTTTGGCTTATTTATACTTAGTCCAGTCATAAACGACCTCTATGTATACATTTTGACTTATTTGGATCTTAATTGCAATGATTTGTATAGTCATGACTCTCTTGTTGAAAAATCGAAAATTTTCCAAAAATGTTTTTTCAATCGAAAAATGTCAAATTTGATCATTTTTGGCTTATTTATACTTAGTCCAGTCATAAACGACCTCTATGTATACATTTTGACTTATTTGGATCAAAATTGCAATGATTTGTATAGTCATGAGTCTCTTGTAGAAAAATCGAAAATTTTCCAAAAATGTTTTTTCCGTCGAAAAATGTCAAATTTGATCATTTTTGGCTTATTTATACTAAGCCCAGTCGTAACGACCTCTATGTATACATTTTGACTTGTTTGGATCAAAATTTCAATGATTTGTATAGTCATGAGTCTCTTGTTGAAAAATCGAAAATTTTCAAAAAATGTTTTTTCTATCGAAAAATGTCAAATTTGATCATTTTTGGCTTATTAAAACTTAGTCCAGTCATAACGACCTCTATGTATACATTTTGACTTATTTGGATCAAAATTTCAATGATTTGTATAGTCATGAGTCTCTTGTAGAAAAATCGAAATTTTTCAAAAAATGTTTTTTCTATCGAAAAATGTCAAATTTGATCATTTTTGGCTCATTTATACTTACTCCAGTCATAAACGACCTCTATGTATACATTTTGACTTATTTGGATCAAAATTGCAATAATTTGTATAGTCATGACTCTCTTGTTGAAAAATCGAAATTTTTCCAAAAATATTTTTTCTATCGAAAAATGTCAAATTTGATCATTTTTGGCTTATTTATACTTAGTCCAGTCATAAACGACCTCTATGTATACATTTTGACTTGTTTAAATCTAAATTGCAATGATTTGTATAGTCATGACTCTCTTGTTGAAAAATCTAAAATTTTCAAAAAATGTTTTTTCTATCGAAAAATGTCAAATTTGATCATTTTTGGCTTATTTATACTTAGTCCAGTCATAAATGACCTCTATGTATACATTATGACTTATTTGGATCAAAATTGCAATGATTTGTATAGTCATGACTCTCTTGTTGAAAAATCGAAAATTTTCAAAAAATGTTTTTTCTATCGAAAAATGTCAAATTTGATCAGTTTTGGCTTATTTATACTTAGTCCAGTCATAAACGACCTCTATGTATACATTTTGACTTATTTAGATCAAAATTGCAATAATTTGTATAGTCATGAATCTCTTGTAGAAAAATCGAAAATTTTCCAAAAATATTTTTTCCGTCGAAAAATGTCAAATTTGATCATTTTTGGCTTATTTATACTAAGCCCAGTCGTAACGACCTCTATGTATACATTTTGACTTATTTGGATCAAAATTTCAATGATTTGTATAGTCATGAGTCTCTTGTAGAAAAATCGAAATTTTTCAAAAAATGTTTTTGCTATCGAAAAATGTCAAATTTGATCATTTTTGGCTTATTTATACTTAGTCCAGTCATAAACGACCTCTTTGTATACATTTTGACTTATTTGGATCAAAATTGCAATGATTTGTATAGTCATGACTCTCTTGTTGAAAAATCGAAAATTTTCAAAAAATGTTTTTTCTATCGAAAAATGTCAAATTTGATCAGTTTTGGCTTATTTATACTTAGTTCAGTCATAAACGACCTCTATGTATACATTTTGACTTATTTGGATCAAAATTGCAATGATTTGTATAGTCATGAGTCTCTTGTAGAAAAATCGAAAATTTTCCAAAAATGTTTTTTCCGTCGAAAAATGTCAAATTTGATCATTTTTGGCTTATTTATACTAAGCCCAGTCGTAACGACCTCTATGTATACATTTTGACTTATTTGGATCAAAGTTTCAATGATTTGTATAGTCATGAGTCTCGTGTTGAAAAATCGAAAATTTTCAAAAAATGTTTTTTCTATCGAAAAATGTCAAATTTGATCATTTTTGGCTTATTGAAACTTAGTCCAGTCATAACGACCTCTATGTATACATTTTGACTTATTTGGATCAAAATTTCAATGATTTGTATAGTCATGAGTCTCTTGTAGAAAAATCGAAATTTTTCAAAAAATGTTTTTTCTATCGAAAAATGTCAAATTTGATCATTTTTGGCTTATTTATACTTAGTCCAGTCATAAACGACCTCTTTGTATACATTTTGACTTATTTGGATCAAAATTGCAATGATTTGTATAGTCATGACTCTCTTGTTGAAAAATCTAAAATTTTCAAAAAATGTTTTTTCTATCGAAAAATGTCAAATTTGATCATTTTTGGCTTATTTATACTTAGTCCAGTCATAAATGACCTCTATGTATACATTATGACTTATTTGGATCAAAATTGCAATGATTTGTATAGTCATGACTCTCTTGTTGAAAAATCGAAAATTTTCAAAAAAATGTTCTTTCTATCGAAAATGTCAAATTTGATCATTTTTGGCTTATTTATACTTAGTCCAGTCATAAACGACCTCTATGTATACGTTTTGACTTATTTGAATCAAAATTGCAATGATTTGTATAGTCATGACTCTCTTGTTGAAAAATCGAAAATTTTCAAAAAATGTTTTTTCTATCGAAAAATGTCAAATTTGATCATTTTTGGCTTATTTATACTTAGTCCAGTCATAAATGACCTCTTTGTATTCATTTTGACTTATTTGGATCAAAATTTCAATGATTTGTATAGTCATGACTCTCTTGTTGAAAATTCGAAAATTTTCAAAAAATGTTTTTTCTATCGAAAAATGTCAAATTTGATCAGTTTTGGCTTATTTATACTTAGTCCAGTCATAAACGACCTCTATGTATACATTTTGACTTATATGGATCAAAATTGCAATGATTTGTATAGTCATGACTCTCTTGTTGAAAAATCGAAAATTTTCCAAAAATGTTTTTTCAATCGAAAAAATGTCAAATTTGATCATTTTTGGCTTATTTATACTTAGTCCAGTCATAAACGACCTCTATGTATACATTTTGACTTATTTGGATCAAAATTGCAATGATTTGTATAGTCATGAGTCTCTTGTAGAAAAATCGAAATTTTCCAAAAATGTTTTTTCCGTCGAAAAATGTCAAATTTGATCATTTTTGGCTTATTTATACTAAGCCCAGTCGTAACGACCTCTATGTATACATTTTGACTTGTTTGGATCAAAATTTCAATGATTTGTATAGTCATGAGTCTCTTGTTGAAAAATCGAAAATTTTCAAAAAATGTTTTTTCTATCGAAAAATGTCAAATTTGATCATTTTTGGCTTATTAAAACTTAGTCCAGTCATAACGACCTCTATGTATACATTTTGACTTATTTGGATCAAAATTTCAATGATTTGTATAGTCATGAGTCTCTTGTAGAAAAATCGAAATTTTTCAAAAAATGTTTTTTCTATCGAAAAATGTCAAATTTGATCATTTTTGGCTCATTTATACTTACTCCAGTCATAAACGACCTCTATGTATACATTTTGACTTATTTGGATCAAAATTGCAATAATTTGTATAGTCATGACTCTCTTGTTGAAAAATCGAAATTTTTCCAAAAATATTTTTTTCTATCGAAAAATGTCAAATTTGATCATTTTTGGCTTATTTATACTTAGTCCAGTCATAAACGACCTCTATGTATACATTTTGACTTGTTTAAATCAAAATTGCAATGATTTGTATAGTCATGACTCTCTTGTTGAAAAATCTAAAATTTTCAAAAAGTGTTTTTTCTATCGAAAAATGTCAAATTTGATCATTTTTGGCTTATTTATACTTAGTCCAGTCATAAATGACCTCTATGTATACATTATGACTTATTTGGATCAAAATTGCAATGATTTGTATAGTCATGACTCTCTTGTTGAAAAATCGAAAATTTTCAAAAAATGTTTTTTCTATCGAAAAATGTCAAATTTGATCAGTTTTGGCTTATTTATACTTAGTCCAGTCATAAACGACCTCTATGTATACATTTTGACTTATTTAGATCAAAATTGCAATGATTTGTATAGTCATGAATCTCTTGTAGAAAAATCGAAAATTTTCCAAAAATGTTTTTTCCGTCGAAAAATGTCAAATTTGATCATTTTTGGCTTATTTATACTAAGCCCAGTCGTAACGACCTCTATGTATACATTTTGACTTATTTGGATCAAAAGTTCAATGATTTGTATAGTCATGAGTCTCTTGTAGAAAAATCGAAATTTTTCAAAAAATGTTTTTTCTATCGAAAAATGTCAAATTTGATCATTTTTGGCTTATTTATACTTAGTCCAGTCATAAACGACCTCTTTGTATACATTTTGACTTATTTGGATCAAAATTGCAATGATTTGTATAGTCATGACTCTCTTGTTGAAAAATCTAAAATTTTCAAAAAATGTTTTTTCTATCGAAAAATGTCAAATTTGATCAGTTTTGGCTTATTTATACTTAGTCCAGTCATAAACGACCTCTATGTATACATTTTGACTTATTTAGATCAAAATTGCAATGATTTGTATAGTCATGAATCTCTTGTAGAAAAATCGAAAATTTTCCAAAAATGTTTTTTCCGTCGAAAAATGTCAAATTTGATCATTTTTGGCTTATTTATACTAAGCCCAGTCGTAACGACCTCTATGTATACATTTTGACTTATTTGGATCAAAAGTTCAATGATTTGTATAGTCATGAGTCTCTTGTAGAAAAATCGAAATTTTTCAAAAAATGTTTTTTCTATCGAAAAATGTCAAATTTGATCATTTTTGGCTTATTTATACTTAGTCCAGTCATAAACGACCTCTTTGTATACATTTTGACTTATTTGGATCAAAATTGCAATGATTTGTATAGTCATGACTCTCTTGTTGAAAAATCTAAAATTTTCAAAAAATGTTTTTTCTATCGAAAAATGTCAAATTTGATCATTTTTTGGCTTATTTATACTTAGTCCAGTCATAAACGACCTCTATGTATACATTTTGACTTATTTGGATCAAAATTGCAATGATTTGTATAGTCATGACTCTCTTGTTGAAAAATCGAAATTTTTCCAAAAATATTTTTTCTATCGAAAAATGTCAAATTTGATCATTTTTGGCTTATTTATACTTAGTCCAGTCATAAACGACCTCTATGTATACATTTTGACTTGTTTTAATCAAAATTGCAATGATTTGTATAGTCATGACTCTCTTGTTGAAAAATCTAAAATTTTCAAAAAATGTTTTTTCTATCGAAAAATGTCAAATTTGATCATTTTTGGCTTATTTATACTTAGTCCAGTCATAAATGACCTCTTTGTATACATTATGACTTATTTGGATCAAAATTGCAATGATTTGTTTAGTCATGACTCTCTTGTTGAAAAATCGAAAATTTTCAAAAAATGTTTTTTCTATCGAAAAATGTCAAATTTGATCATTTTTGGCTTATTTATACTTAGTCCAGTCATAAACGACCACTATGTATACATTTTGACTTATTTGGATCAAAATTTCAATGAATTGTATAGTCATGACTCTCTTGTTGAAAATTCGAAAATTTTCAAAAAATGTTTTTTCTATCGAAAAATGTCAAATTTGATCAGTTTTGGCTTATTTATACATAGTCCAGTCATAAACGACCTCTATGTATACATTTTGACTTATTTTGATCAAAATTGCAATGATTTGTATAGTCATGACTCTCTTGTTGAAAAATCGAAAATTTTCCAAAAATGTTTTTTCTATCGAAAAATGTCAAATTTGATCATTTTTTGGCTTATTTATACTTAGTCCAGTCATAAACGACCTTTATGTATACATTTTGACTTATTTGGATCAAAATTGCAATGATTTGTATAGTCATGAGTCTCTTGTAGAAAAATCGAAAATTTTCCAAAGATGTTTTTTCCGTCGAAAAAATGTCAAATTTGATCATTTTTGGCTTAATTATACTAAGCCCAGTCGTAACGACCTCTATGTATACATTTTGACTTATTTGGATCAAAATTTCAATGATTTGTATAGTCATGACTCTCCTGTTGAAAAATCGAAAATTTTCAAAAAATGTTTTTTCTATCGAAAAATGTCAAATTTGATCATTTTTGGCTTATTTATACTTAGTCTAGTCATAAACGACCTCTATGTATACATTTTGACTTATTTGGATCAAAATTTCAATGATTTGTAGAGTCATGAGTCTCTTGTAGAAAAATCGAAATTTTTCAAAAAATGTTTTTTTCTATCGAAAAATGTCAAATTTTATCATTTTTGGCCTATTTATACTTAGTCCAGTCATAAACGACCTCTATGTATACATTTTGACTTATTTGGATCAAAATTGCAATGATTTGTATAGTCATGACTCTCTTGTTGAAAAATCGAAATTTTTCCAAAAATATTTTTTCTATCGAAAAATGTCAAATTTGATCATTTTTGGCTTATTTATACTTAGTCCAGTCATAAACGACCTCTATTTATACATTTTGACTTATTTGGATCAAAATTTCAATGATTTGTATAGTCATGACTCTCTTGTTGAAAAATCGAAAATTTTCAAAAAATGTTTTTACTATCGAAAAATGTCAAATTTGATCATTTTTGGCTTATTTATACTTAGTCCAGTCATAAACGACCTCTATGTATACATTTCGACTTATTTGGATCAAAATTTCAATGATTTGTATAGTCATGACTCTCTTGTTGAAAAATCGAAAATTTTCAAAAAATGTTTTTTCTATCGAAAAATGTCAAATTTGATCATTTTTGGCTTATTTATACTTAGTCCAGTCATAAACGACCTCTATGTATACATTTTGACTTATTTGGATCAAAATTTTAATGATTTGTATAGTCATGACTCTCTTGTTGAAAAATCGAAAATTTCAAAAAATGTTTTTTCTATCGAAAAATGTCAAATTTGATCATTTTTGGCTTATTTATACTTAGTCCAGTCATAAACGACCACTATGTATACATTTTGACTTATTTGGATCAAAATTTCAATGAATTGTATAGTCATGACTCTCTTGTTGAAAATTCGAAAATTTTCAAAAAATGTTTTTTCTATCGAAAAATGTCAAATTTGATCAGTTTTGGCTTATTTATACTTAGTCCAGTCATAAACGACCTCTATGTATACATTTTGACTTATTTTGATCAAAATTGCAATGATTTGTATAGTCATGACTCTCTTGTTGAAAAATCGAAAATTTTCCAAAAATGTTTTTTCTATCGAAAAATGTCAAATTTGATCATTTTTGGCTTATTTATACTTAGTCCAGTCATAAACGACCTTTATGTATACATTTTGACTTATTTGGATCAAAATTGCAATGATTTGTATAGTCATGAGTCTCTTGTAGAAAAATCGAAAATTTTCCAAAAATGTTTTTTCCGTCGAAAAATGTCAAATTTGATCATTTTTGGCTTAATTATACTAAGCCCAGTCGTAACGACCTCTATGTATACATTTTGACTTATTTGGATCAAAATTTCAATGATTTGTATAGTCATGACTCTCCTGTTGAAAAATCGAAAATTTGCAAAAAATGTTTTTTCTATCGAAAAATGTCAAATTTGATCATTTTTGGCTTATTTATACTTAGTCTAGTCATAAACGACCTCTATGTATACATTTTGACTTATTTGGATCAAAATTTCAATGATTTGTATAGTCATGAGTCTCTTGTAGAAAAATCGAAATTTTTCAAAAAGTGTTTTTTCTATCGAAAAATGTCAAATTTGATCATTTTTGGCCTATTTATACTTAGTCCAGTCATAAACGACCTCTATGTATACATTTTGACTTATTTGGATCAAAATTGCAATGATTTGTATAGTCATGACTCTCTTGTTGAAAAATCGAAATTTTTCCAAAAATATTTTTTCTATCGAAAAATGTCAAATTTGATCATTTTTGGCTTATTTATACTTAGTCCAGTCATAAACGACCTCTATGTATACATTTTGACTTATTTGGATCAAAATTTCAATGATTTGTAGTCATGACTCTCTTGTTGAAAAATCGAAAATTTTCAAAAAATGTTTTTACTATCGAAAAATGTCAAATTTGATCATTTTTGGCTTATTTATACTTAGTCCAGTCATAAACGACCTCTATGTATACATTTCGACTTATTTGGATCAAAATTTCAATGATTTGTATAGTCATGACTCTCTTGTTGAAAAATCGAAAATTTTCAAAAAATGTTTTTTCTATCGAAAAATGTCAAATTTGATCATTTTTGGCTTATTTATACTTAGTCCAGTCATAAACGACCTCTATGTATACATTTTGACTTATTTGGATCAAAATTTTAATGATTTGTTAAGTCATGACTCTCTTGTTGAAAAATCGAAAATTTTCAAAAAATGTTTTTTCTATCGAAAAATGTCAAATTTGATCATTTTTGGCTTATTAATACTTAGTCCAGTCATAAATGACCTCTATGTATACATTTTGACTTATTTGGATCAAAATTTCAATGATTTGTATAGTCATGACTCTCTTGTAGAAAAATCGAAAATTTTCAAAAAATGTTTTTTCTATCGAAAAATGTTAATTTGACCATTTTTGGCTTATTTACACTTAGTCCAGTCATAAACGACCTCTATGTATACATTTTAACTTATTTGGATCAAAATTGCAATGATTTGTATAGTCATGACTCTCTTGTTGAAAAATCGAAAATTTTCAAAAAATGTTTTTTCTATCGAAAAATGTCAAATTTGATCATTTTTGGCTTATTTATACTTAGTCAAGTCATAAACGACCTCTATGAATACATTTTGACTTATTTGGATCAAAATTTCAATGATTTGTATAGTCATGACTCTCTTGTTGAAAAATCGAAAATTTTCAAAAAATGTTTTTTCTATCGAAAAATGTCAAATTTGAAAATTTTTGGCTTATTTATACTTAGTCCAGTCATAAACGACCTCTATGTATACATTTTGACTTATTTGGATCAAAATTTCAATGATTTGCATAGTCATGAGTTTCTTGCTGAAAAATCGAAAATTTTCAAAAAATGTTTTTTCTATCGAAAAATGTCAAATTTGATCATTTTTGGCTTATTTATACTTAGTCCAGTCATAAACGACCTCTATGTATACATTTTGACTTATTTGGATCAAAATTTCAATGATTTGTATAGTTATGACTCTCTTGTTGAAAAATCGAAAATTTTCAAAAAATGTTTTTACTATCGAAAAATGTCAAATTTGATCATTTTTGGCTTATTTATACTTAGTCAAGTCATAAACGACCTCTATGTATACATTTTGACTTATTTGGATCAAAATTTCAATGATTTGTATAGTCATGACTCTCTTGTTGAAAAATCGAAAATTTTCAAAAAATGTTTTTTCTATCGAAAAATGTCAAATTTGATCATTTTTGGATTATTTATACTTAGTCCAGTCATAAACGACCTCTATGTATACATTTTGACTTATTTGGATCAAAATATCAATGATTTGTATAGTCATGACTCTCTTGTTGAAAAATCGAAAATTTTCAAAAAATGTTTTTTCTATCGAAAAATGTCAAATTTGATCATTTTTGGCTTTTTTATACTTAGTCCAGTCATAAACGACCTCTATGTATACATTTTGACTTATTTGGATCAAAATTTCAATGATTTGTATAGTCATGACTCTCTTGTTGAAAAATTGAAAATTTTCAAAAAATGTTTTTTCTATTGAAAAATGTCAAATTTGATCATTTTTGGATTATTTATACTTAGTCCAGTCATAAACGACCTCTTTGTATACATTTTGACTTATTTTGATCAAAATTGGAATGATTTGTATACTCATGACTCTCTTGTTGAAAAATCGAAAATTTTCAAAAAATGTTTTTTCTATCGAAAAATGTCAAATTTGATCATTTTTGGTTTATTTATACATAGTTCAGTCATAAACGACCTCATTGTATACATTTTGACTTATTTGGATCAAAATTTCAATGATTTGTATAGTCATGACCCTCTTGTTGAAAAATCGAAAAATTTTCAAAAAATGTTTTTTCTATCGAAAAATGTCAAATTTGATCATTTTTGGCTTATTTATACTTAGTCCAGTCATAAACGACCTCTATGTATACATTTTGACTTATTTGGATCAAAATTGCAATGATTTTTATAGTCATGACTCTCTTGTTGAAAAATTGTAATTTTTTCAAAAATATTTTTTTTATCGAAAAATGTCAAATTTGATCATTTTTGGCTTATTTATACTTAGTCCAGTCATAAACGACCTCTATGTATACATTTTGACTTATTTGGATCAAAATTTCAATGATTTGTATAGTCATGACTCTCTTGTTGAAAAATCGAAAATTTTCAAAAAATGTTTTTACTATCGAAAAATGTCAAATTTGATCATTTTTGGCTTATTTATACTTAGTCTAGTCATAAACGACCCCTATGTATACATTTTGACTTATTTGGATCAAAATTTCAATGATTTGTATAGTCATGAGTCTCTTGTAGAAAAATCGAAAATTTTCAAAAAATGTTTTTTCTATCGAAAAATGTCAAATTTGATCATTTTTGGCTTATTTATACTTAGTCCAGTCATAAACGACCTCTATGTATACATTTTGACTTATTTGGATCAAAATTGCAATGATTTGTATAGTCATGACTCTCTTGTTGAAAAATCGAAATTTTTCCAAAAATATTTTTTCTATCGAAAAATGTCAAATTTGATCATTTTTGGCTTATTTATACTTAGTCCAGTCATAAACGACCTCTATGTATACATTTTGACTTATTTGGATCAAAATTTCAATGATTTGTATAGTCATGACTCTCTTGTTGAAAAATCGAAAATTTTCAAAAAATGTTTTTACTATCGAAAAATGTCAAATTTGATAATTTTTGGCTTATTTATACTTAGTCCAGTCATAAACGACCTCTATGTATACATTTTGACTTATTTGGATCAAAATTTCAATGATTTGCATAGTCATGAGTCTCTTGTTGAAAAATCGAAAATTTTCAAAAAATGTTTTTTCTATCGAAAAATGTCAAATTTGATCATTTTTGGCTTATTTATACTTAGTCCAGTCATAAACGACCTCTATGTATACATTTTGACTTATTTGGATCAAAATTTCAATGATTTGTATAGTCATGACTCTCTTGTTGAAAAATCGAAAATTTTCAAAAAATGTTTTTACTATCGAAAAATGTCAAATTTGATCATTTTTGGCTTATTTATACTTAGTCAAGTCATAAACGACCTCTATGTATACATTTTGACTTATTTGGATCAAAATTGCAATGATTTGTATAGTCATGACTCTCTTGTTGAAAAATCGAAATTTTTCCAAAAATATTTTTTCTATCGAAAAATGTCAAATTTGATCATTTTTGGCTTATTTATACTTAGTCCAGTCATAAACGACCTCTGTGTATACATTTTGACTTATTTGGATCAAAATTTCAATGATTTTTATAGTCATGACTCTCTTGTTGAAAAATCGAAAATTTTCAAAAAATGTTTTTACTATCGAAAAATGTCAAATTTGATCATTTTTGGCTTATTTATACTTAGTCCAGTCATAAACTACCTCTATGTATACATTTCGACTTATTTGGATCAAAATTTCAATGATTTGTATAGTCATGACTCTCTTGTTGAAAAATCGAAAATTTTCAAAAAATGTTTTTTCTATCGAAAAATGTCAAATTTGATCATTTTTGGCTTATTTATACTTAGTCCAGTCATAAACGACCTCTATGTATACATTTTGACTTATTTGGATCAAAATTTTAATGATTTGTATAGTCATGACTCTCTTGTTGAAAAATCGAAAATTTTCAAAAAATGTTTTTTCTATCGAAAAATGTCAAATTTGATCATTTTTGGCTTATTTATACTTAGTCCAGTCATAAATGACCTCTATGTATACATTTTGACTTATTTGGATCAAAATTTCAATGATTTGTATAGTCTTGACTCTCTTGTAGAAAAATCGAAAATTTTCAAAAAATGTTTTTTCTATCGAAAAATGTTAATTTGACCATTTTTGGCTTATTTATACTTAGTCCAGTCATAAACGACCTCTATGTATACATTTTAACTTATTTGGATCAAAATTGCAATGATTTGTATAGTCATGACTCTCTTGTTGAAAAATCGAAAATTTTCAAAAAATGTTTTTTCTATCGAAAAATGTCAAATTTGATCATTTTTGGCTTATTTATACTTAGTCAAGTCATAAACGACCTCTATGTATACATTTTGACTTATTTGGATCAAAATTTCAATGATTTGTATAGTCATGACTCTCTTGTTGAAAAATCGAAAATTTTCAAAAAATGTTTTTTCTATCGAAAAATGTCAAATTTGATAATTTTTGGCTTATTTATACTTAGTCCAGTCATAAACGACCTCTATGTATACATTTTGACTTATTTGGATCAAAATTTCAATGATTTGCATAGTCATGAGTCTCTTGCTGAAAAATCGAAAATTTTCAAAAAATGTTTTTTCTATCGAAAAATGTCAAATTTGATCATTTTTGGCTTATTTATACTTAGTCAAGTCATAAACGACCTCTATGTATACATTTTGACTTATTTGGATCAAAATTTCAATGATTTGTATAGTCATGACTCTCTTGTTGAAAAATCGAAAATTTTCAAAAAATGTTTTTTCTATCGAAAAATGTCAAATTTGATCATTTTTGGATTATTTATACTTAGTCCAGTCATAAACAACCTCTATGTATACATTTTGACTTATTTGGATCAAAATTTCAATGATTTGTATAGTTATGACTCTCTTGTTGAAAAATCGAAAATTTTCAAAAAATGTTTTTACTATCGAAAAATGTCAAATTTGATCATTTTTGGCTTATTTATACTTAGTCAAGTCATAAACGACCTCTATGTATACATTTTGACTTATTTGGATCAAAATATCAATGATTTGTATAGTCATGACTCTCTTGTTGAAAAATCGAAAATTTTCAAAAAATGTTTTTTCTATCGAAAAATGTCAAATTTGATCATTTTTGGATTATTTATACTTAGTCCAGTCATAAACGACCTCTATGTATACATTTTGACTTATTTGGATCAAAATATCAATGATTTGTATAGTCATGACTCTCTTGTTGAAAAATCGAAAATTTTCAAAAAATGTTTTTTCTATCGAAAAATGTCAAATTTGATCATTTTTGGCTTTTTTATACTTAGTCCAGTCATAAACGACCTCTATGTATACATTTTGACTTATTTGGATCAAAATTTCAATGATTTGTATAGTCATGACTCTCTTGTTGAAAAATCGAAAATTTTCAAAAAATGTTTTTTCTATTGAAAAATGTCAAATTTGATCATTTTTGGATTATTTATACTTAGTCCAGTCATAAACGACCTCTTTGTATACATTTTGACTTATTTTGATCAAAATTGGAATGATTTGTATACTCATGACTCTCTTGTTGAAAAATCGAAAATTTTCAAAAAATGTTTTTTCTATCGAAAAATGTCAAATTTGATCATTTTTGGTTTATTTATACTTAGTCTAGTCATAAACGACCCCTATGTATACATTTTGACTTATTTGGATCAAAATTTCAATGATTTGTATAGTCATGAGTCTCTTGTAGAAAAATCGAAAATTTTCAAAAAATGTTTTTTCTATCGAAAAATGTCAAATTTGATCATTTTTGGCTTATTTATACTTAGTCCAGTCATAAACGACCTCTATGTATACATTTTGACTTATTTGGATCAAAATTGCAATGATTTGTATAGTCATGACTCTCTTGTTGAAAAATCGAAATTTTTCCAAAAATATTTTTTCTATCGAAAAATGCCAAATTTGATCATTTTTGGCTTATTTATACTTAGTCCAGTCATAAACGACCTCTATGTATACATTTTGACTTATTTGGATCAAAATTTCAATGATTTGTATAGTCATGACTCTCTTGTTGAAAAATCGAAAATTTTCAAAAAATGTTTTTACTATCGAAAAATGTCAAATTTGATCATTTTTGGCTTATTTATACTTAGTCTTGTCATAAACGACCCCTATGTATACATTTTGACTTATTTGGATCAAAATTTCAATGATTTGTATAGTCATGAGTCTCTTGTAGAAAAATCGAAAATTTTCAAAAAATGTTTTTTCTATCGAAAAATGTCAAATTTGATCATTTTTGGCTTATTTATACTTAGTCCAGTCATAAACGACCTCTATGTATACATTTTGACTTATTTGGATCAAAATTGCAATGATTTGTATAGTCATGACTCTCTTGTTGAAAAATCGAAAATTTTCAAAAAATGTTTTTACTATCGAAAAATGTCAAATTTGATAATTTTTGGCTTATTTATACTTAGTCCAGTCATAAACGACCTCTATGTATACATTTTGACTTATTTGGATCAAAATTTCAATGATTTGCATAGTCATGAGTCTCTTGTTGAAAAATCGAAAATTTTCAAAAAATGTTTTTTCTATCGAAAAATGTCAAATTTGATCATTTTTGGCTTATTTATACTTAGTCCAGTCATAAACGACCTCTATGTATACATTTTGACTTATTTGGATCAAAATTTCAATGATTTGTATAGTCATGACTCTCTTGTTGAAAAATCGAAAATTTTCAAAAAATGTTTTTACTATCGAAAAATGTCAAATTTGATCATTTTTGGCTTATTTATACTTAGTCAAGTCATAAACGACCTCTATGTATACATTTTGACTTATTTGGATCAAAATTGCAATGATTTGTATAGTCATGACTCTCTTGTTGAAAAATCGAAATTTTTCCAAAAATATTTTTTCTATCGAAAAATGTCAAATTTGATCATTTTTGGCTTATTTATACTTAGTCCAGTCATAAACGACCTCTATGTATACATTTTGACTTATTTGGATCAAAATTTCAATGATTTGTATAGTCATGACTCTCTTGTTGAAAAATCGAAAATTTTCAAAAAATGTTTTTACTATCGAAAAATGTCAAATTTGATCATTTTTGGCTTATTTATACTTAGTCCAGCCATAAACGACCTCTATGTATACATTTCGACTTATTTGGATCAAAATTTCAATGATTTGTATAGTCATGACTCTCTTGTTGAAAAATCGAAAATTTTCAAAAAATGTTTTTTCTATCGAAAAATGTCAAATTTGATCATTTTTGGCTTATTTATACTTAGTCCAGTCATAAACGACCTCTATGTATACATTTTGACTTATTTGGATCAAAATTTTAATGATTTGTATAGTCATGACTCTCTTGTTGAAAAATCGAAAATTTTCAAAAAATGTTTTTTCTATCGAAAAATGTCAAATTTGATCATTTTTGGCTTATTTATACTTAGTCCAGTCATAAATGACCTCTATGTATACATTTTGACTTATTTGGATCAAAATTTCAATGATTTGTATAGTCATGACTCTCTTGTAGAAAAATCGAAAATTTTCAAAAAATGTTTTTTCTATCGAAAAATGTTAATTTGACCATTTTTGGCTTATTTATACTTAGTCCAGTCATAAACGACCTCTTTGTATACATTTTAACTTATTTGGATCAAAATTGCAATGATTTGTATAGTCATGACTCTCTTGTTGAAAAATCGAAAATTTTCAAAAAATGTTTTTTCTATCGAAAAATGTCAAATTTGATCATTTTTGGCTTATTTATACTTAGTCAAGTCATAAACGACCTCTATGTATACATTTTGACTTATTTGGATCAAAATTTCAATGATTTGTATAGTCATGACTCTCTTGTTGAAAAATCGAAAATTTTCAAAAAATGTTTTTTCTATCGAAAAATGTCAAATTTGATAATTTTTGGCTTATTTATACTTAGTCCAGTCATAAACGACCTCTATGTATACATTTTGACTTATTTGGATCAAAATTTCAATGATTTGCATAGTCATGAGTCTCTTGCTGAAAAATCGAAAATTTTCAAAAAATGTTTTTTCTATCGAAAAATGTCAAATTTGATCATTTTTGGCTTATTTATACTTAGTCCAGTCATAAACGACCTCTATGTATACATTTTGACTTATTTGGATCAAAATTTCAATGATTTGTATAGTCATGACTCTCTTGTTGAAAAATCGAAAATTTTCAAAAAATGTTTTTTCTATCGAAAAATGTCAAATTTGATCATTTTTGGCTTTTTTATACTTAGTCCAGTCATAAACGACCTCTATGTATACATTTTGACTTATTTGGATCAAAATTTCAATGATTTGTATAGTCATGACTCTCTTGTTGAAAAATCGAAAATTTTCAAAAAATGTTTTTTCTATCGAAAAATGTCAAATTTGATCATTTTTGGCTTATTTATACTTAGTCCTGTCATAAACGACCTCTTTGTATACATTTTGACTTATTTGGATCAAAATTTCAATTATTTGTATAGTCATGAGTCTCTTGTTGAAAAATCGAAAATTTTCCAAAAATGTTTTTTCTATCGAAAATGTCAAATTTGATAATTTTTGGCTTATTTATACTTAGTTCAGTCATAAACGACCTCATTGTATACATTTTGACTTATTTGGATCAAAATTTCAATGATTTGTATAGTCATGAGTCTCTTGTTGAAAAATCGAAAATTTTCAAAAAATGTTTTTTCTATCGAAAAATGTTAATTTGATCATTTTTGGCTTATTTATACTTAGTCCAGTCATAAACGACCTCTATGTATACATTTTAACTTATTTGGATCAAAATTGCAATGATTTGTATAGTCATGACTCTCTTGTTGAAAAATCGAAAATTTTCAAAAAATGTTTTTTCTATCGAAAAATGTCAAATTTGATCATTTTTGGATTATTTATACTTAGTCCAGTCCTAAACGACCTCTATGTATACATTTTGACTTATTTGGATCAAAATTGAAATGATTTGTATAGTCATGACTTTCTTGTTGAAATATCGAAAATTTTCAAAAATTGTTTTTTCTATCGATAAATGTCAAATTTGATCATTTTTGGCTTATTTATACATAGTCCAGTCATAAACGACCTCTATGTATACATTTTGACTTATTTGGATCAAAATTGCAATGATTTGTATATTCATGAGTCTCTTGTAGAAAAATCGAAAATTTTCAAAAAATGTTTTTTCTATCGAAAAATGTCAAATTTGGTCATTTTTGGCTTATTTATACTTAGTCCAGTCATAACGACCTCTATGTATACATTTTGACTTATTTGGATCAAAATTTCAATGATTTGTATAGTCATGACTCTCTTGTTTAACAAATCGAAAATTTTCAAAAAATGTTTTTTCTATCGAAAAATGTCAAATTTGATCATTTTTGGCTTATTTATACTTAGTTCAGTCATAAATGACCTCTATGTATACATTTTGACTTATTTGGATCAAAATTTCAATGATTTGTATAGTCATGACTCTCTTGTAGAAAAATCGAAAATTTTCAAAAAATGTTTTTTCTTTCGAAAAATGTCAAATTTGATCATTTTTGGATTATTTATACTTAGTCCAGTCATAAACGACCTCTTTGTATACATTTTGACTTATTTGGATCAAAATTCCAATGATTTGTATACTCATGACTCTCTTGTTGAAAAATCGAAAATTTTCAAAAATGTTTTTTCTATCGAGAAAAATGTCAAATTTGATCATTTTTGGCTTATTTATACTTAGTCCAGTCATAAACGACCTCTATGTATACATTTTGACTTATTTGGATCAAAATTGCAATGATTTGTATAGTCATGAGTCTCTTGTAGAAAAATCGAAAATTTTCCAAAAATGTTTTTTCCGTCGAAAAATGTCAAATTTGATCATTTTTGGCTTATTTATACTAAGCCCAGTCGTAACGACCTCTATGTATACATTTTGACTTATTTGGATCAAAATTTCAATGATTTGTATAGTCATGACTCTCTTGTTGAAAAATCGAAAATTTTCAAAAAATATTTTTTCTATCGAAAAATGTCAAATTTGATCATTTTTGGCTTATTTATACTTAGTCCAGTCATAAACGACCTCTATGTATACATTTTGACTTATTTGGATTAAAATTTCAATGATTTGTATAGTCATGACTCTCTTGTTGAAAAATCGAAAATTTTCAAAAAATGTTTTTACTATCGAAAAATGTAAAATTTGATCATTTTTGGCTTATTTATACTTAGTCCAGTCATAAACGACCTCTATGTATACATTTTGACTTATTTGGATCAAAATTTCAATGATTTGTATAGTCATGACTCTCTTGTTGAAAAATCGAAAATTTTCAAAAAATGTTTTTTCTATCGAAAAATGTCAAATTTGATCATTTTTGGCTTATTTATACTTAGTCCAGTCATAAACGGTATACATTCTGACTTATTTGGATCAAAATTTTAATGATTTGTATAGTCATGACTCTCTTGTTGAAAAATCGAAAATTTTCAAAAAATGTTTTTTCTATCGAAAAATGTCAAATTTGATCATTTTTGGATTATTTATACTTAGTCCAGTCATAAACGACCTCTTTGTATACATTTTGACTTATTTGGATGAAAATTGCAATTATTTGTATACTCATGACTCTCTTGTTGAAAAATCGAAAATATTCAAAAAATGTTTTTTCTATCGAAAAATGTCAAATTTGATAATTTTTGGCTTATTTATACTTAGTCCAGTCATAAACGACCTCTATGTATACATTTTGACTTATTTGGATCAAAATTTCAATGATTTGCATAGTCATGAGTCTCTTGTTGAAGAATCGAAAATTTTCAAAAAATGTTTTTTCTATCGAAAATGTCAAATTTGATCATTTTTGGCTTATTTATACATAGTTCAGTCATAAACGACCTCATTGTATACATTTTGTCTTATTTGGATCAAAATTTCAATGATTTGTATAGTCATGACCCTCTTGTTGAAAAATCGAAAATTTTCAAAAAATGTTTTTTCTATCGAAAAATGTCAAATTTGATCATTTTTGGCTTATTTATACTTAGTCCAGTCATAAACGACCTCTATGTATACATTTTGACTTATTTGGATCAAAATTGCAATGATTTTTATAGTCATGACTCTCTTGTTGAAAAATCGAAAATTTTCAAAAAATGTTTTTACTATCGAAAAATGTCAAATTTGATCATTTTTGGCTTATTTATACTTAGTCCAGTCATAAACGACCTCTATGTATACATTTTGACTTATTTGGATCAAAATATCAATGATTTGTATAGTCATGACTCTCTTGTTGAAAAATCGAAAATTTTCAAAAAATGTTTTTTCTGTCGAAAAATGTCAAATTTGATCATTTTCGGCTTTTTATACTTAGTCCAGTCATAAACGACCTCTATGTATACACTTTGACTTATTTGGATCGAAATTTCAATGATTTGCATAGTCATGAGTCTCTTGTTGAAAAATCGAAAATTTTCAAAAAATGTTTTTTCTATCGAAAAATGTCAAATTTGATCATTTTTGGCTTATTTATATTAAGTCCAGTCATAAACGACCTCTATGTATACATTTTGACTTATTTGGATCAAAATTTCAATGATTTGTATAGTCATGAGTCTCTTGTTGAAAAATCGAAAATATTCAAAAAATGTTTTTTCTATCGAAAAATGTCAAATTTGATCATTTTTGGCTTATTTATACTTAGTCCAGTCATAAACGACCTCTATGTATACATATTGACTTACTTGGATCAAAATTTCAATGATTTGTATAGTCATGAGTCTCTTGTTGAAAAATCGAAAATTTTCAAAAAATGTTTTTTCTATCGAAAAATGTTAATTTGATCATTTTTGGCTTATTTATACTTAGTCCAGTCATAAACGACCTCTATGTATACATTTTGACTTATTTGGATCAAAATTTCAATGATTTGTATAGTCATGACTCTCTTGTTGAAAAATCGAAAGTTTTCAAAAAATGTTTTTTCTATCGAAAAATGTCAAATTTGATCATTTTTGGATTATTTATACTTAGTCCAGTCCTAAACGACCTCTCTGTATACATTTTGACTTATTTGGATCAAAATTGCAATGATTTGTATATTCATGAGTCTCTTGTAGAAAAATCGAAAATTTTCAAAAAATGTTTTTTCTATCAAAAAATGTCAAATTTGGTCATTTTTGGCTTATTTATACTTAGTCTAGTCATAACGACCTCTATGTATACATTTTGACTTATTTGGATCAAAATTTCAATGATTTGTATAGTCATGAGTCTCTTGTAGAAAAATCGAAAATTTTCAAAAAATGTTTTTTCTATCGAAAAATGTCAAATTTGATCATTTTTGGCTTATTTATACTTAGTCCAGTCATAAACGACCTCTATGTATACATTTTGACTTATTTTTATCAAAATTGCAATGATTTGTATAGTCATGACTCTCTTGTTGAAAAATCGAAATTTTTCCAAAAATATTTTTTCTATCGAAAAATGTCAAATTTGATCATTTTTGGCTTACATATACTTAGTCCAGTCATAAACGACCTCTATGTATACATTTTGACTTATTTGGATCAAAATTTCAATGATTTGTATAGTCATGACTCTCTTGTTGAAAAATCGAAAATTTTCAAATAATGTTTTTACTATCGAAAAATGTCAAATTTGATCATTTTTGGCTTATTTATACTTAGTCCAGTCATAAACGACCTCTATGTATACATATTGACTTATTTGGATCAAAATTTCAATGATTTGTATAGTCATGACTCTCTTGTTGAAAAATCGAAAATTTTCAAAAAATGTTTTTTCTATCGAAAAATGTCAAATTTGATCATTTTTGGCTTATTTATACTTAGTCCAGTCATAAACGACCTCTATGTATACATTTTGACTTATTTGGATCAAAATTTTAATGATTTGTATAGTCATGACTCTCTTGTTGAAAAATCGAAAATTTTCAAAAAATGTTTTTTCTATCGAAAAATGTAAAATTTGATTATTTTTGGATTATTAATACTTAGTCCAGTCATAAACGACCTCTTTGTATACATTTTGACTTATTTGGATGAAAATTGCAATGATTTGTATACTCATGACTCTCTTGTTGAAAAATCGAAAATTTTCAAAAAATGTTTTTTCTAACGAAAAATGTCAAATTTGATAATTTTTGGCTTATTTATACTTAGTCCAGTCATAAACGACCTTTATGTATACATTTTGACTTATTTGGATCAAAATTTCAATGATTTGCATAGTCATGAGTCTCTTGTTGAAAAATCGAAAATTTTCAAAAAATGTTTTTTCTATCGAAAAATGTCAAATTTGATCATTTTTGGCTTATTTATACTAAGTCCAGTCATAAACGACCTCTATGTATACATTTTGACTTATTTGGATCAAAATTTCAATGATTTGTATACTCACGAGTCTCTTGTTGAAAATTCGAAAATTTTCAAAAAATGTTTTTTCTATCGAAAAATGTCAAATTTGATCATTTTTGGATTATTTATACTTAGTCCAGTCATAAACGACCTCTATGTATACATTTTGACTTATTTGGATCAAAATTGCAATGATTTGTATATTCATGAGTCTCTTGTAGAAAAATCGAAAATTTTCAAAAAATGTTTTTTCTATCGAAAAATGTCTAATTTGGTCATTTTTGGCTTATTTATACTTAGTCCAGTCATAACGACCTCTATGTATACATTTTGACTTATTTGGATCAAAATTGCAATGATTTGTATAGTCATGACTCTCTTGTTGAAATATCGAAAATTTTCAAAAAATGTTTTTTCTATCGATAAATGTCAAATTTGATCATCTTTGGCTTATTTATACTTAGTTCAGTCATAAACGACCTCTATGTATACATTTTGACTTATTTGGATCAAAATTGCAATGATTTGTATATTCATGAGTCTCTTGTAGAAAAATCGAAAATTTTCAAAAAATGTTTTTTCTATCGAAAAATGTCAAATTTGGTCATTTTTGGCTTCTTTATACTTAGTCCAGTCATAACGACCTCTATGTATACATTTTGACTTATTTGGATCAAAATTTTAATGATTTGTATAGTCATGACTCTCTTGTTTAACAAATCGAAAATTTTCAAAAAATGTTTTTTCTATCGAAAAATGTCAAATTTGATCATTTTTGGCTTATTTATACTTAGTCCAGTCATAAATGACCTCTATGTATACATTTTGACTTATTTGGATCAAAATTTCAATGATTTGTATAGTCATGAGTCTCTTGTAGAAAAATCGAAAATTTTCAAAAAATGTTTTTTCTATCTAAAAATGTCAAATTTGATCATTTTTGGCTTATTTATACTTAGTCCAGTCATAAACGACCTCTATGTATACATTTTGACTTATCTGGATCAAAATTTCAATGATTTGCTTAGTCATGAGTCTCTTGTTGAAAAATCGAAAATTTTCAAAAAATGTTTTTTCTATCGAAAAATGTCAAATTTGATCATTTTTGGCTTATTTATACTTAGTCTAGTCATAAACGACCTCTATGTATACATTTTGACTTATTTGGATCAAAATTTCAATGATTTGTATAGTCATGAGTCTCTTGTTGAAAAATCGAAAATTTTCAAAAAATGTTTTTTCTATCGAAAAATGTCAAATTTGATCATTTTTGGCTTATTTATACTTAGTCCAGTCATAAACGACCTCTATGTATACATTTTGACTTATTTTTATCAAAATTGCAATGATTTGTATAGTCATGACTCTCTTGTTGAAAAATCGAAATTTTTCCAAAAATATTTTTTCTATCGAAAAATGTCAAATTTGATCATTTTTGGCTTACATATACTTAGTCCAGTCATAAACGACCTCTATGTATACATTTTGACTTATTTGGATCAAAATTTCAATGATTTGTATCGTCATGACTCTCTTGTTGAAAAATCGAAAATTTTCAAATAATGTTTTTACTATCGAAAAATGTCAAATTTGATCATTTTTGGCTTATTTATACTTAGTCCAGTCATAACGACCTCTATGTATACATTTTGACTTATTTGGATCAAAATTTTAATGATTTGTATAGTCATGACTCTCTTGTTTAACAAATCGAAAATTTTCAAAAAATGTTTTTTCTATCGAAAAATGTCAAATTTGATCATTTTTGGCTTATTTATACTTAGTCCAGTCATAAATGACCTCTATGTATACATTTTGACTTATTTGGATCAAAATTTCAATGATTTGTATAGTCATGACTCTCTTGTAGAAAAATCGAAAATTTTCAAAAAATGTTTTTTCTATCGAAAAATGTCAAATTTGATCATTTTTGGATTATTTATACTTAGTCCAGTCATAAACGATCTCTTTGTATACATTTTGACTTATTTGGATCAAAATTCCAATGATTTGTATACTCATGACTCTCTTGTTGAAAAATCGAAAATTTTCAAAAAATGTTTTTTCTATCGAAAAATGTCAAATTTGATCATTTTTGGCTTATTTATACTTAGTCCAGTCATAAACGACCTCTTTGTATACATTTTGACTTATTTGGATCAAAATTTCAATGATTTGTATAGTCATGAGTCTCTTGTTGAATAATCGAAAATTTTCAAAAAATGTTTTTTCTATCAAAAATGTCAAATTTGATCATTTTTGGCTTATTTATGCTAAGTTCAGTCATAAACGACCTCATTGTATACATTTTGACTTATTTGGATCAAAATTTCAATGATTTGTATAGTCATGACCCTCTTGTTGAAAAATCGAAAATTTTCAAAAAATGTTTTTTCTATCGAAAAATGTCAAATTTGATCATTTTTGGCTTATTTATACTTAGTCCAGTCATAAACGGCCTCTATGTATACATTTTGACTTATTTGGATCAAAATATCAATGATTTGTATAGTCATGACTCTCTTGTTGAAAAATCGAAAATTTTCAAAAAATGTTTTTTCTATCTAAAAATGTCAAATTTGATCATTTTTGGCTTATTTATACTTAGTCCAGTCATAAACGACCTCTATGTATACATTTTGACTTATCTGGATCAAAATTTCAATGATTTGCTTAGTCATGAGTCTCTTGTTGAAAAATCGAAAATTTTCAAAAAATGTTTTTTCTATCGAAAAATGTCAAATTTGATCATTTTTGGCTTATTTATACTTAGTCTAGTCATAAACGACCTCTATGTATACATTTTGACTTATTTGGATCAAAATTTCAATGATTTGTATAGTCATGAGTCTCTTGTTGAAAAATCGAAAATTTTCAAAAAATGTTTTTTCTATCGAAAAATGTCAAATTTGATCATTTTTGGCTTATTAAAACTTAGTCCAGTCATAACGACCTCTATGTATACATTTTGACTTATTTGGATCAAAATTTCAATGATTTGTATAGTCATGAGTCTCTTGTAGAAAAATCGAAAATTTTCAAAAAATGTTTTTTCTATCGAAAAATGTCAAATTTGATCATTTTTGGCTTATTTATACTTAGTCCAGTCATAAACGACCTCTATGTATACATTTTGACTTATTTGGATCAAAATTTCAATGATTTGTATAGTCATGACTCTCTTGTTGAAAAATCGAAAATTTTCAAATAATGTTTTTACTATCGAAAAATGTCAAATTTGATCATTTTTGGCTTATTTATACTTAGTCCAGTCATAAACGACCTCTATGTATACATTTTGACTTATTTGGATCAAAATTTCAATGATTTGTATAGTCATGACTCTCTTGTTGAAAAATCGAAAATTTTCAAAAAATGTTTTTTCTATCGAAAAATGTCAAATTTGATCATTTTTGGCTTATTTATACTTAGTCCAGTCATAAACGACCTCTATGTATACATTTTGACTTATTTGGATCAAAATTTTAATGATTTGTATAGTCATGACTCTCTTGTTGAAAAATCGAAAATTTTCAAAAAATGTTTTTTCTATCGAAAAATGTAAAATTTGATTATTTTTGGATTATTAATACTTAGTCCAGTCATAAACGACCTATTTGTATACATTTTGACTTATTTGGATGAAAATAGGATGATTTGTATACTCATGACTCTCTTGTTGAAAAATCGAAAATTTTCAAAAAATGTTTTTTCTATCGAAAAATGTCAAATTTGATAATTTTTGGCTTATTTATACTTAGTCCAGTCATAAACGACCTCTATGTATACATTTTGACTTATTTGGATCAAAATTTCAATGATTTGCATAGTCATGAGTCTCATGTTGAAAATTCGAAAATTTTCAAAAAATGTTTTTTCTATCGAAAAATGTCAAATTTGATCATTTTTGGCTTATTTATACTTAGTCCAATCATAAACGACCTCTATGTATACATTTTGACTTATTTGGATCAAAATTTCAATGATTTGCATAGTCATGAGTCTCTTGTTGAAAAATCGAAAATTTTCAAAAAATGTTTTTTCTATCGAAAAATGTCAAATTTGATCATTTTTGGCTTATTTATACTTAGTCCAGTCAAAAACGACCTCGATGTATACATTTTGACTTATTTGGATCAAAATTTCAATGATTTGTATAGTCATGACTCTCTTGTTGAAAAATCGAAAATTTTCAAAAAATGGTTTTACTATCGAAAAATGTCAAATTTGATCATTTTTGGCTTATTTATACTTAGTCAAGTCATAAACGACCTCTTTGCTTACATTTTGACTTATTTGGATCAAAAATTCAATGATTTGTATAGTCATGACTCTCTTGTTGAAAAATCGCAAATTTTCAAAAAATGTTTTTTCTATCGAAAAATGTCAAATTTGATCATTTTTGGATTATTTATACTTAGTCCAGTCATAAACGACCTCTTTGTATACATTTTGACTTATTTTGATCAAAATTGCAATGATTTGTATACTCATGACTCTCTTGTTGAAAAATCGAAAATTTTCAAAAAATGTTTTTTCTATCGAAAAATGTCAAATTTGATCATTTTTGGCTTATTTATACTTAGTCCAGTCATAAACGACCTCTATGTATACATTTTGACTTATTTGGATCAAAATTTCAATGATTTGTATAGTCATGACTCTCTTGTTGAAAAATCGAAAATTTTCAAAAAATGTTTTTTCTATCGAAAAATGTCAAATTTGATCATTTTTGGCTTATTTATACTTAGTCCAGTCATAAACGGTATACATTCTGACTTATTTGGATCAAAATTTTAATGATTTGTATAGTCATGACTCTCTTGTTGAAAAATCGAAAATTTTCAAAAAATGTTTTTTCTATCGAAAAATGTCAAATTTGATCATTTTTGGATTATTTATACTTAGTCCAGTCATAAACGACCTCTTTGTATACATTTTGACTTATTTGGATGAAAATTGCAATTATTTGTATACTCATGACTCTCTTGTTGAAAAATCGAAAATATTCAAAAAATGTTTTTTCTATCGAAAAATGTCAAATTTGATAATTTTTGGCTTATTTATACTTAGTCCAGTCATAAACGACCTCTATGTATACATTTTGATTTATTTGGATCAAAATTTCAATGATTTGTATAGTCATGACTCTCTTGTAGAAAAATCGAAAATTTTCAAAAAATGTTTTTTCTATCGAAAAATGTCAAATTTGATCATTTTTTGATTATTTATACTTAGTCCAGTCATAAACGATCTCTTTGTATACATTTTGACTTATTTGGATCAAAATTCCAATGATTTGTATACTCATGACTCTCTTGTTGAAAAATCGAAAATTTTCAAAAAATGTTTTTTCTATCGAAAAATGTCAAATTTGATCATTTTTGGCTTATTTATACTTAGTCCAGTCATAAACGACCTCTTTGTATACATTTTGACTTATTTGGATCAAAATTTCAATGATTTGTATAGTCATGAGTCTCTTGTTGAATAATCGAAAATTTTCAAAAAATGTTTTTTCTATCAAAAATGTCAAATTTGATCATTTTTGGCTTATTTATACTTAGTTCAGTCATAAACGACCTCATTGTATACATTTTGACTTATTTGGATCAAAATTTCAATGATTTGTATAGTCATGACCCTCTTGTTGAAAAATCGAAAATTTTCAAAAAATGTTTTTTCTATCGAAAAATGTCAAATTTGATCATTTTTGGCTTATTTATACTTAGTCCAGTCATAAACGGCCTCTATGTATACATTTTGACTTATTTGGATCAAAATATCAATGATTTGTATAGTCATGACTCTCTTGTTGAAAAATCGAAAATTTTCAAAAAATGTTTTTTCTATCTAAAAATGTCAAATTTGATCATTTTTGGCTTATTTATACTTAGTCCAGTCATAAACGACCTCTATGTATACATTTTGACTTATCTGGATCAAAATTTCAATGATTTGCTTAGTCATGAGTCTCTTGTTGAAAAATCGAAAATTTTCAAAAAATGTTTTTTCTATCGAAAAATGTCAAATTTGATCATTTTTGGCTTATTTATACTTAGTCTAGTCATAAACGACCTCTATGTATACATTTTGACTTATTTGGATCAAAATTTCAATGATTTGTATAGTCATGAGTCTCTTGTTGAAAAATCGAAAATTTTCAAAAAATGTTTTTTCTATCGAAAAATGTCAAATTTGATCATTTTTGGCTTATTAAAACTTAGTCCAGTCATAACGACCTCTATGTATACATTTTGACTTATTTGGATCAAAATTTCAATGATTTGTATAGTCATGAGTCTCTTGTAGAAAAATCGAAAATTTTCAAAAAATGTTTTTTCTATCGAAAAATGTCAAATTTGATCATTTTTGGCTTATTTATACTTAGTCCAGTCATAAACGACCTCTATGTATACATTTTGACTTATTTGGATCAAAATTTCAATGATTTGTATAGTCATGACTCTCTTGTTGAAAAATCGAAAATTTTCAAATAATGTTTTTACTATCGAAAAATGTCAAATTTGATCATTTTTGGCTTATTTATACTTAGTCCAGTCATAAACGACCTCTATGTATACATTTTGACTTATTTGGATCAAAATTTCAATGATTTGTATAGTCATGACTCTCTTGTTGAAAAATCGAAAATTTTCAAAAAATGTTTTTTCTATCGAAAAATGTCAAATTTGATCATTTTTGGCTTATTTATACTTAGTCCAGTCATAAACGACCTCTATGTATACATTTTGACTTATTTGGATCAAAATTTTAATGATTTGTATAGTCATGACTCTCTTGTTGAAAAATCGAAAATTTTCAAAAAATGTTTTTTCTATCGAAAAATGTAAAATTTGATTATTTTTGGATTATTAATACTTAGTCCAGTCATAAACGACCTATTTGTATACATTTTGACTTATTTGGATGAAAATAGGATGATTTGTATACTCATGACTCTCTTGTTGAAAAATCGAAAATTTTCAAAAAATGTTTTTTCTATCGAAAAATGTCAAATTTGATAATTTTTGGCTTATTTATACTTAGTCCAGTCATAAACGACCTCTATGTATACATTTTGACTTATTTGGATCAAAATTTCAATGATTTGCATAGTCATGAGTCTCTTGTTGAAAATTCGAAAATTTTCAAAAAATGTTTTTTCTATCGAAAAATGTCAAATTTGATCATTTTTGGCTTATTTATACTTAGTCCAATCATAAACGACCTCTATGTATACATTTTGACTTATTTGGATCAAAATTTCAATGATTTGCATAGTCATGAGTCTCTTGTTGAAAAATCGAAAATTTTCAAAAAATGTTTTTTCTATCGAAAAATGTCAAATTTGATCATTTTTGGCTTATTTATACTTAGTCCAGTCAAAAACGACCTCGATGTATACATTTTGACTTATTAAGATCAAAATTTCAATGATTTGTATAGTCATGACTCTCTTGTTGAAAAATCGAAAATTTTCAAAAAATGGTTTTACTATCGCAAAATGTCAAATTTGATCATTTTTGGCTTATTTATACTTAGTCAAGTCATAAACGACCTCTTTGCTTACATTTTGACTTATTTGGATCAAAAATTCAATGATTTGTATAGTCATGACTCTCTTGTTGAAAAATCGCAAATTTTCAAAAAATGTTTTTTCTATCGAAAAAATGTCAAATTTGATCATTTTTGGATTATTTATACTTAGTCCAGTCATAAACGACCTCTTTGTATACATTTTGACTTATTTTGATCAAAATTGCAATGATTTGTATACTCATGACTCTCTTGTTGAAAAATCGAAAATTTTCAAAAAATGTTTTTTCTATCGAAAAATGTCAAATTTGATCATTTTTGGCTTATTTATACTTAGTCCAGTCATAAACGACCTCATTGTATACATTTTGACTTATTTGGATCAAAATTTCAATGATTTGTATAGTCATGAGTCTCTTGTTGAAAAATCGAAAATTTTTCAAAAATGTTTTTTCTATCGAAAATGTCAAATTTGATCATTTTTGGCTTATTTATACTTAGTTCAGTCATAAACGACCTCATTGTATACATTTTGACTTATTTGGATCAAAATTTCAATGATTTGTACAGTCATGACCCTCTTGTTGAAAAATCGAAAATTTTCAAAAAATGTTTTTTCTATCGAAAAATGTCAAATTTGATCATTTTTGGCTTATTTATACTTAGTCCAGTCATAAACGACCACTATGTATACATTTTGACTTATTTGGATCAAAATTTCAATGATTTGCTTAGTCATGAGTCTCTTGTTGAAAAATCGAAAATTTTCAAAAAATGTTTTTTCTAACGAAAAATGTCAAATTTGATCATTATTGGCTTATTTATACTTAGTCCAGTCATAAACGACCTCTATGTATACATTTTGACTTATTTGGATCAAAATTTCAATGATTTGCATAGTCATGAGTCTCTTGTTGAAAAATCGAAAATTTTCAAAAAATGTTTTTTCTATCGAAAAATGTCAAATTTGATCATTTTTGGCTTATTTATACAAAGTCCAGTCATAAACGACCTCTATGTATACATTTTGACTTACTTGGATCAAAATTTCAATGATTTGTATAGTCATGAGTCTCTTGTTGAAAAATCGAAAATTTTCAAAAAATGTTTTTTCTATCGAAAATGTCAAATTTGATCATTTTTGGCTTATTTATACTTAGCCCAGTCATAAACGACCTCTATGTATACATTTTAACTTATTTGCATCAAAATTGCAATGATTTGTATAGTCATGACTCTCTTGTTGAAAAATCGAAAATTTTCAAAAAATGTTTTTTCTATCAAAAATGTCAAATTTGCTCATTTTTGGCTTATTTATACTTAGTCCAGTCATAAACGACCTCTATGTATACATTTTAATTATTTGGATCAAAATTGCAATGATTTGTATAGTCATGACTCTCTTGTTGAAAAATCGATAATTTTCAAAAAATGTTTTTTCTATCGAAAAATGTCAAATTTGATCATTTTTGGATTATTTATACTTAGTCCAGTCATAAACGACCTCTATGTATACATTTTGACTTATTTGGATCAAAATTGCAATGATTTGTATATTCATGAGTCTCTTGTAGAAAAATCGAAAATTTTCAAAAAATGTTTTTTCTATCGAAAAATGTCAAATTTGGTCATTTTTGGCTTATTTATACTTAGTCCAGTCATAACGACCTCTATGTATACATTTTGACTTATTTGGATCAAAATTTCAATGATTTGTATAGTCATGACTCTCTTGTTTAACAAATCGAAAATTTTCAAAAAATGTTTTTTCTATCGAAAAATGTCAAATTTGATCATTTTTGGCTTATTTATACTTAGTCGAGTCATAAATGACCTCTATGTATACATTTTGACTTATTTGGATCAAAATTTCAATGATTTGTATAGTCATGACTCTCTTGTAGAAAAATCGAAAATTTTCAAAAAATGTTTTTTCTATCGAAAAATGTCAAATTTGATCATTTTTGGATTATTTATACTTAGTCCAGTCATAAACGACCTCTTTGTATACATTTTGACTTATTTGGATCAAAATTGCAATGATTTGTATACTCATGACTCTCTTGTTGAAAAATCGAAAATTTTCAAAAAATGTTTTTTCTATCGAAAAATGTCAAATTTGATCATTTTTGGCTTATTTATACTTATTCCAGTCATAAACGACCTCTTTGTATACATTTTGACTTATTTGGATCAAAATTTCAATGATTTGTATAGTCATGAGTCTCTTGTTGAATAATCGAAAATTTTCAAAAAATGTTTTTTCTATCAAAAATGTCAAATTTGATCATTTTTGGCTTATTTATACTTAGTTCAGTCATAAACGACCTCATTGAATACATTTTGACTTATTTGGATCAAAATTTCAATGATTTGTATGGTCATGACCCTCTTGTTGAAAAATCGAAAATTTTCAAAAAATGTTTTTTCTATCGAAAAATGTCAAATTTGATCATTTTTGGCTTATTTATACTTTGTCCAGTCATAAACGACCTCTATGTATACATTTTGACTTATTTGGATCAAAATATCAATGATTTGTATAGTCATGACTCTCTTGTTGAAAAATCGAAAATTTTCAAAAAATGTTTTTTCTATCGAAAAATGTCAAATTTGATCATTTTTGGCTTATTTATACTTAGTCCAGTCATAAACGACCACTATGTATACATTTTGACTTATTTGGATCAAAATTTCAATGATTTGCTTAGTCATGAGTCTCTTGTTGAAAAATCGAAAATTTTCAAAAAATGTTTTTTTCTATCGAAAAATGTAAAATTTTATCATTTTTGGCTTATTTATACTTAGTCCAGTCATAAACGACCTCTATGTATACATTTTGACTTATTTGGATCAAAATTTCAATGATTTGTATAGTCATGAGTCTCTTGTTGAGAAATCGAAAATTTTCAAAAAATGTTTTTTCTATCGAAAAATGTCAAATTTGATGATTTTTGGCTTATTTATACTTAGTCCAGTCATAAACGACCTCTATGTATACATTTTGACTTACTTGGATCAAAATTTCAATGATTTGTATAGTCATGAGTCTCTTGTTGAAAAATCGAAAATTTTCAAAAAATGTTTTTTCTATCGAAAAATGTCAAATTTGATCATTTTTGGCTTATTTATACTTAGCCCAGTCATAAACGACCTCTATGTATACATTTTAACTGATTTGGATCAAAATTGCAATGATTTGTATAGTCATGACTCTCTTGTTGAAAAATCGAAAATTTTCAAAAAATGTTTTTTCTATCAAAAATGTCAAATTTGATCATTTTTGGCTTATTTATACTTAGTTCAGTCATAAACGACCTCATTGTATACATTTTGACTTATTTGGATCAAAATTTCAATGATTTGTATAGTCATGACTCTCTTGTTGAAAAATCGAAAATTTTCAAAAAATGTTTTTTCTATCGAAAAATGTCAAATTTGATCATTTTTGGCTTATTTATACTTAGTCCAGTCATAAACGACCACTATGTATACATTTTGACTTATTTGGATCAAAATTTCAATGATTTGCTTAGTCATGAGTCTCTTGTTGAAAAATCGAAAATTTTCAAAAAATGTTTTTTCTATCGAAAAATGTAAAATTTTATCATTTTTTTCTTATTTATACTTAGTCCAGTCATAAACGACCTCTATGTATACATTTTGACTTATTTGGATCAAAATTTCAATGATTTGTATAGTCATGAGTCTCTTGTTGAAAAATCGAAAATTTTCAAAAAATGTTTTTTCTATCGAAAAATGTCAAATTTGATCATTTTTGGCTTATTTATACTTAGTCCAGTCATAAACGACCTCTATGTATACATTTTGACTTACTTAGATCAAAATTTCAATGATTTGTATAGTCATGAGTCTCTTGTTGAAAAATCGAAAATTTTCAAAAAATGTTTTTTCTATCGAAAAATGTCAAATTTGATCATTTTTGGCTTATTTATACTTAGCCCAGTCATAAACGACCTCTATGTATACATTTTAACTAATTTATATCAAAATTGCAATGATTTGTATAGTCATGACTCTCTTGTTGAAAAATCGAAAATTTTCAAAAAATGTTTTTTCTATCGAAAAATGTCAAATTTGATCATTTTTGGATTATTTATACTTGGTCCAGTCATAAACAACCTCTATGTATACATTTTGACTTATTTGGATCAAAATTGCAATGATTTGTATAGTCATGACTCTCTTGTTGAAAAATCGAAAATTTTCAAAAAATGTTTTTTCTATCGATAAATGTCTAATTTGATCATTTTTGGCTTATTTATACTTAGTCCAGTCATAAACGACCTCTATGTATACATTTTGACTTATTTGGATCAAAATTTCAATGATTTGTATAGTCATGACTCTCTTGTTAAAAAATGGAAAATTTTCAAAAAATGTTTTTTTCTATCGAAAAATGTCAAATTTGATCATTTTTGGCTAATTCATACTTAGTCCAGTGTTAAACCACCTCTTTGTATACATTTTAACTTATTTGGATCAAAATTTCAATGATTTGAATAGTCATGACTCTCTTGTTGAAAAATCGAAAATTTTCAAAAAATGTTTTTTCTATCGAAAAATGTCAAATTTGATCATTTTTAGCTTATTTATACTTAGTCCAGTCATAAACGACCTCTATGTATACATTTTGACTTATTTTAATCAAAATTTCAATGATTTGTATAGTCATGAGTCTCTTGTTGAAAAAACGAAAATTTTCAAAAAATGTTTTTTCTATCGAAAAATGTCAAATTTGATCATTTTTGGCTTATTTATACTTAGTCCAGTCATAAACGACCTCTATGTATACATTTTGACTTATTTGGATCAAAATTGCAATGATTTGTATAATCATGACTCTCTTGTTGAAAAATCGAAAATTTTCAAAAAATGTTTTTTCTATCGAAAAATGTCAAATTTGACCATTTTTGGCTTATTTATACTTAGTCCAGTCATAAATGACCTCTATGTATACATTTTGACTTATTTGGATCAAAATTGCAATGATTTGTATAGTCATGAGTCTCTTGTTGAAAAACCGAAAGTTTTCAAAAAATGTTATTTCTATCGAAAAGTGTCAAATTTGATCATTTTTGGCTTATTTATACTTAGTCCAGTCATAAACGACCTCTATGTATACATTTTGACTTATTTGGATCAAAATTTCAATGATTTGTATAGTCATGACTCTCTTGTTAAAAAATGGAAAATTTTCAAAAAATGTTTTTTCTATCGAAAAATGTCAAATTTTATCATTTTTGGCTTATTTATACTTAGTCCAGTAATAAACGACCTCCATGTATACATTTTGACTTATTTGGATCAAAATTGCAATGATTTGTATAGTCATGAGTCTCTTGTTGAAAAATCGAAAATTTTCAAAAAATGTTTTTTCTATCGAAAAATGTCAAATTTGATCATTTTTGGCTTATTTATACTTAGTCCAGTCATAAACGACCTCTATGTATACATTTTGACTTATTTGGATCAAAATTTCAATGATTTGTATAGTCATGAGTCTCTTGTTGAAAAAACGAAAATTTTCAAAAAATGTTTTTTCTATCGAAAAATGTCAAATTTGATCATTTTTAGCTTATTTATACTTAGTCCAGTCATAAACGACCTCTATGTATACATTTTGACTTATTTGGATCAAAATTTCAATGATTTGTATAGTCATGAGTCTCTTGTTGAAAAAACAAAAATTTTCAAAAAATGTTTTTTCTATCGAAAAATGTCAAATTTGATCATTTTTGGCTTATTTATACTTAGTCCAGTCATAAACGACCTCTATGTATACATTTTGACTTATTTGGATCAAAATTGCAATGATTTGTATAATCATGACTCTCTTGTTGAAAAATCGAAAATTTTCAAAAAATGTTTTTCCTTTCGAAAAATGTCAAATTTGACCATTTTTGGCTTATTTATACTTAGTCCAGTCATAAATGACCTCTATGTATACATTTTGACTTATTTGGATCAAAATTGCAATAATTTGTATAGTCATGACCCTCTTGTTGAAAAATCGAAGATTTTCAAAAAATGTTTTTTCTATCGAAAAATGTCAAATTTGATCCTTTTTGGCTTATTTATACTTAGTCCAGTCATAAACGACCTCTCTGTATATATTTTGACCTATTTGGATCGAAATTGCAATGATTTGTATAGTCATGACTCTCTTGTTGAAAAATCGAAAATTTTCAAAAAATGTTTTTTTTATCGAAAAATGTCAAATTTGATCATTTTTTGCTTATTTATACTTAGTTCAGTCATAAACGACTTCTATGTATACATTTTGACTTATTTGGATCAAAATTGCAATGATTTGTATAGTCATGACTCTCTTGTTGAAAAATCGAAAATTTTAAAAAAATGTTTTTTCTATCGAAAAATGTCAAATTTGATCATTTTTGGCTAATTTATTCTTAGTCCAGTCATAAACGACCTCTATGTATACATTTTGACTTATTTGGATCAAAATTTCGATGATTTGTATAGTCATGAGTCTCTTGTTGAAAAATCGAAAATTTTCAAAAAATGTTTTTTCTATCGAAAAATGTCAAATTTGATCATTTTTGGCTTATTTATACTTAGTCCAGTCATAAACGACCTTCATGTGTACATTTTGACTTATTTCGATCAAAATTTCAATAATTTGTATAGTCATGACCCTCTTGTTGAAAAATCGAAGATTTTCAAAAAATGTTTTTTCTATCGAAAAATGTCAAATTTGATCCTTTTTGGCTTATTTATACTAAGTCCAGTCATAAACGACCTCTTTGTATACATTTTGACTTATATAGATCACAATTTCAATGATTTGTATAGTCATGACTCTCTTGTTGAAAAATCGAAAATTTTCAAAAAATGTTTTTTCTATCGAAAAATGTCAAATTTGATCATTTTTGGCTTATTTATACTTAGTCCAGTCATAAACGACCTCTATGTATACATTCTGGCTTATTTGGATCAAAATTGCAATGATTTGTATAGTCATGACTCTCAACTTGAAAAATCGAAAATTTCCAAAAAATGTTTTTTCTATCGACAAATGTCAAATTTGATCATTTTTGGCTTATTTATACTTAGTCCAGTCATAAACGACTTCTTTGTATACATTTTGACTTATTTGGATCAAAATTGCAATGATTTGTACAGTCATGACTCTCTTGTTGAAAAATCGAAAATTTTCAAAAAATGTTTTTTCTATCGAAAAATGTCAAATTTGACCATTTTTGGCTTATTTATACTTAGTCCAGTCATAAACGACCTCTATGTATACATTTTGACTTATTTGGATCAAAATTACAATGATTTGTATAGTCATGACTCTCTTGATGAAAAATCGAAAATTTTCAAAAAATGTTTTTTCTATCGAAAAATGTCCAATTTGATCATTTTTGGCTTATTTATACTTAGTCCAGTCATAAACGACCTCTATGTATACATTTTAACTTATTTGGATCAAAATTGCAATGATTTGTATAGTCATGACTCTCTTGTTGAAAAATCGAAAATTTTCAAAAAATGTTTTTTCTATCGAAAAATGTCAAATTTGATCATTTTTGGCTTATTTATACTTAGTCCAGTCAAAAACGACCTTTATGTATACATTTTGACTTATTTGGATCAAAATTGCAATGATTTGTATAGTCATGAGTCTCTTGTTGAAGAATCGAAAATTTTCAAAAAATGTTTTTTCTATCGAAAAATGTCAAATTTGATCATTTTTGGCTTATTTATACTTAGTCCAGTCATAAACGACCTCTATGTATACATTTTGACTTATTTTGATCAAAATTGCAATGATTTGTATAGTCATGACTCTCTTGTTGAAAAATACAAAATTTTCAAAAAATGTTTTTTCTATCGAAAAATGTCAAATTTGATCATTTTTGGCTTATTTATACTTAGTCCAGTCATAAACGACCTCTATGAATACATTTTGACATATTTGGATCAAAATTGCAATGATTTGTATAGTCATGAGTCTCTTGTTGAAAAATCGAAAATTTTCAAAAAATGTTTTTTTCTATCGAAAAATGTCAAATTTGATCATTTTTGGCTTATTTATACTTAGTCCAGTCATAAACGACCTCTTTGTATACATTTTGACTTATTTGATTCAAAATTGCAATGATTTGTATAGTCATGACTCTCTTGTTGAAAAATACAAAATTTTCAAAAAATGTTTTTTCTATCGAAAAATGTCAAATTTGATCATTTTTGGCTTATTTATACTTAGTCCAGTCATAAACGACCTCTATGAATACATTTTGACATATTTGGATCAAAATTGCAATGATTTGTATAGTCATGACTCTCTTGTTGAAAAATCGAAAATTTTCAAAAAATGTTTTTTCTATCGAAAAATGTCAAATTTGATCATTTTTGGCTTATTTATACTTAGTCCAGTCAAAAACGACCTTTATGTATACATTTTGACTTATTTGGATCAAAATTGCAATGATTTGTATAGTCATGAGTCTCTTGTTGAAGAATCGAAAATTTTCAAAAAATGTTTTTTTCTATCGAAAAATGTCAAATTTGATCATTTTTGGCTTATTTATACTTAGTCCAGTCATAAACGACCTCTATGTATACATTTTGACTTATTTGGATCAAAATTGCAATGATTTGTATAGTCAGGACTCTCTTGTTGAAAAATACAAAATTTTCAAAAAATGTTTTTTCTATCGAAAAATGTCAAATTTGATCATTTTTGGCTTATTTATACTTAGTCCAGTCAAAAACGACCTTTATCCTTATGACTACTGGGCTTTTCAAATTTTTTTACACTACATGATAACTTTTGTCCCAAATACGGGACATGAATTTTTAAAATGACTTTTTTCGGTTATACCATCTTCTTTTGATTTATGTAAGCTCTATTACAGAAATAAACCTTTTTTTAAGTAAAATATGTCATTATCATCTCATTTATGGTATTACAACAATAAAATAATTGCATGTTTAAACAAGTGTTTGTTGTGTCATTCAAAGTGTGTTATTCATATAAGTGATTAAAGCGTTTTTTCGAAGGAAATCTGACGAGTTTCGTGAAAATTTTCATAAAATTGATTTTTCAAATTATTAAAATAAAAACTATTAAAAAAAAAAAATTAGAATTTTTTTATAATATTGTGATTAGAAAGGTTTTAAAATTAATGTCCCATATACTGGACAAAGTGAATCATCGGTTGTAAATAAAAAACATGTACGTATTTTATGTATATCAATATTTTTGAATTTATATCTAAAAATTTATGTTTCATCTAATAATTTGTTGATTATTTTTGGCAGAAAAATGGCCAGAAAACCTTTAAGCTCCAACGATATTCTCCAAATATTGGAATCAGGCAATGTATCTGACATAGATTTATCGGAGGATGATGAAGAAGATCTCATTGAAATAGCAGATGACTCTTTAATTTTTAACGACCCTGCATTAATTGGTAGAAGAGAAAATTTTGTAAGAGTAGGGGCGGATGTGATTCATAATAATCAGACCGAATTGCCTGAAGATTTAATTTTTGAAGAAAGTGACGATGAAAGTTCTAAAGAAAATATAGATACTTCGAACAAGCAAATTTCTACAAAAGCAGCTAAAATAAAAATACAGTGGAAAAAAACTGAATTTCAAATAAAAAAACTGGACGCATGGGACAATAGTTTCGAATGCGAAGAAGTTGGGTCTCCAATTTCGTATTTTAATAAATACTTGCCCGCTGAATATTTTTCGGAAATCGCCCAATATACAAATATGTATGCCTTGCAGCAAGATAAGAAGGGGTTCAAACCTTGCAAAGAGCAAGAAATAAAAATTTTATTCGCGTTGCACATGATGATGGGATGTTTAAAATTCCCGCAAATTACATTATTTTTGTTTTGTTTCGTATACTTTTTTTATAAATAATTTTGTATTTTCCCTGTAATTATTTTGAATTTTATAAGAATAAAAAATTTATTTTAGAACTTATTTAAATATATATATTCAATCACTTAACAACCATAGACAACCAATGTCCCAAATATGGGACATTTTGAAACATGATAAGTAAATCATTTTTTTTTAAATTTTACGTTATATATCCCTTATTTAAACTAATAAAATTAAATTTTAACAAAAAAAAAAATTTTTTTTTTCATTAGACAAAAATTTGGTACTCTGGGCACAATAAATTTTTTTGTCCCATATACGGGACACCAGTAGTCAAAAGGTTATGTATACATTTTGACTTATTTGGATCAAAATTGCAATGATTTGTATAGTCATGAGTCTTTTGTTGAAGAATCGAAAATTTTCAAAAAATGTTTTTTCTATCGAAAAATGTCAAATTTGATCATTTTTGGCTTATTTATACTTAGTCCAGTCATAAACGACCTCTCTGTATACATTTTGACCTATTTGGATCGAAATTGCAATGATTTGTATAGTCATGACTCTCTTGTTGAAAAATCGAAAATTTTCAAAAAATGTTTTTTCTATCGAAAAATGTCAAATTTGATCATTTTTTGCTTATTTATACTTAGTCCAGTCATAAACGACTTCTATGTATACATTTTGACTTATTTGGATCAAAATTACAATGATTTGTATAGTCATGACTCTCTTGTTGAAAAATCAAAAATTTTCAAAAAATGTTTTTTCTATCGAAAAATGTCAAATTTGATCATTTTTAGCTTATTTATACTTAGTCCAGTCATAAACGACCTCTATGTATACATTTTGACTTATTTGGATCAAAATTGCAAAGATTTGTATAGTCATGACTCTCTTGTTGAAAAATCGAAAATTTTCAAAAAATGTTTTTTCTATCGAAAAATGTCAAATTTGATCATTTTTGGCTTATTTATACTTAGTCCAGTCATAAACGAGCTCTATGTATACATTTTGACTTATTTGGATCAAAATTGCAATGATTTGTATAGTCATGACTCTCTTGTTGAAAAATCGAAAATTTTCAAAAAATGTTTTTTCTATCGAAAAATGTCAAATTTGATCATTTTTGGCTTATTTATACTTAGTCCAGTCATAAACGACCTCTTTGTATACATTTTGACTTATTTGATTCAAAATTGCAATGATTTGTATAGTCATGACACTCTTGTTGAAAAATCGAAAATTTTCAAAAAATGTTTTTTCTATCGAAAAATGTCCAATTTGATCATTTTTGGCTTATTTATACTTAGTCCAGTCATAAACGACCTCTATGTATACATTTTGACTTATTTGGATCAAAATTGCAATGATTTGTATAGTCATGACTCTCTTGTTGAAAAATCGAAAATTTTCAAAAAATGTTTTTTCTATCGAAAAATGTCAAATTTGATCATTTTTTGCTTATTTATACTTAGTCCAGTCATAAACGACTTCTATGTATACATTTTGACTTATTTGGATCAAAATTACAATGATTTGTATAGTCATGACTCTCTTGTTGAAAAATCAAAAATTTTCAAAAAATGTTTTTTCTATCGAAAAATGTCAAATTTGATCATTTTTAGCTTATTTATACTTAGTCCAGTCATAAACGACCTCTATGTATAGATTTTGACTTATTTGGATCAAAATTGCAAAGATTTGTATAGTCATGACTCTCTTGTTGAAAAATCGAAAATTTTCAAAAAATGTTTTTTTCTATCGAAAAATGTCAAATTTGATCATTTTTGGCTTATTTATACTTAGTCCAGTCATAAACGAGCTCTATGTATACATTTTGACTTATTTGGATCAAAATTGCAATGATTTGTATAGTCATGACTCTCTTGTTGAAAAATCGAAAATTTTCAAAAAATGTTTTTTCTATCGAAAAATGTCAAATTTGATCATTTTTGGCTTATTTATACTTAGTCCAGTCATAAACGACCTCTATGTATACATTTTGACTTATTTGATTCAAAATTGCAATGATTTGTATAGTCATGACACTCTTGTTGAAAAATCGAAAATTTTCAAAAAATGTTTTTTCTATCGAAAAATGTCCAATTTGATCATTTTTGGCTTATTTATACTTAGTCCAGTCATAAACGACCTCTATGTATACATTTTGACTTATTTGGATCAAAATTGCAATGATTTGTATAGTCATGACTATCTTGTTGAAAAATCGAAAATTTTCAAAAAATGTTTTTTCTATCGAAAAATGTCAAATTTGATCATTTTTTGCTTATTTATACTTAGTCCAGTCATAAACGACTTCTATGTATACATTTTGACTTATTTGGATCAAAATTGCAATGATTTGTATAGTCATGACTCTCTTGTTGAAAAATCGAAAATTTTCAAAAAATGTTTTTTCTATCGAAAAATGTCAAATTTGATCATTTTTGGCTTATTTATACTTAGTCCAGTCATAAACGAGCTCTATGTATACATTTTGACTTATTTGGATCAAAATTGCAATGATTTGTATAGTCATGACTCTCTTGTTGAAAAATCGAAAATATTCAAAAAATGATTTTTCTATCGAAAAATGTCAAATTTGATCATTTTTGGCTTATTTATACTTAGTCCAGTCATAAACGACTTCTTTGTATACATTTTGACTTATTTGGATCAAAATTGCAAAGATCATTTTTAGCTTATTTATACTTAGTCCAGTCATAAACGACCTCTATGTATACATTTTGACTTATTTGGATCAAAATTGCAATGATTTGTATAGTCATAAACGACCTCTCTGTATACATTTTGATCTATTTGGATCGAAATTGCAATGATTTGTATAGTCATGACTCTCTTGTTGAAAAATCGAAAATTTTCAAAAAATGTTTTTATATCGAAAAATGTCAAATTTGATAATTTTTTTCTTATTTATACTTAGTCCAGTCATAAACGACTTCTATGTATACATTTTGACTTATTTGGATCAAAATTGCAATGATTTGTATAGTCATGACTCTCTTGTTGAAAAATCAAAAATTTTCAAAAAATGTTTTTTCTATCGAAAAATGTCAAATTTGATCATTTTTAGCTTATTTATACTTAGTCCAGTCATTAACGACCTCTATGTATACATTTTGACTTATTTGGATCAAAATTGCAATGATTTGTATAGTCATGACTCTTGTTGAAAAATCGAAAATTTTCAAAAAATGTTTTTTTCTATCGAAAAATGTCAAATTTGATCATTTTTGGCTTATTTATACTTAGTCCAGTCATAAACGACCTCTTTGTATACATTTTGACATATTTGGATCAAAATTGCAATGATTTGTATAGTCATGAGTCTCTTGTTGAAAAAACGAAAATTTTCAAAAAATGTTTTTTCTATCGAAAAATGTCAAATTTGATCATTTCTGGCTTATTTATACTTAGTCCAGTCATAAACGACCTCTATGTATACATTCTGACTTACTTGATTCAAAATTGCAATGATTTGTATAGTCCTGACTCTCTTGTTGAAAAATCGAAAATTTTCAAAAAATGTTTTTTCTATCGAAAAATGTCAAATTTGATCATTTTTGGCTTATTTATACTTAGTCCAGTCATAAGCGACCTCTTTGTATACATTTTGTGTATACATTTTGACTTATTTGGATCAAAATTGCAAAGATTTGTACAGTCATGACTCTCTTGTTGAAAAATCGAAAATTTTCAAAAAATGTTTTTTTCTATCGAAAATTGTCAAATTTGACCATTTTTGGCTTATTTATACGTAGTCCAGTCATAAACGACCTCTTTGTATACATTTTGAATTATTTGGATCAAAATTACAATGATTTGTATAGTCATGACTCTCTTGTTGAAAAATACAAAATTTTCAAAAAATGCTTTTTTTTCTATCGAAAAATGTCAAATTTGATCATTTTTGGCTTATTTATACTTAGTCCAGTCATAAACGACCTCTTTGTATACATTTTGACATATTTGGATCAAAATTGCAATGATTTGTATAGTCATGAGTCTCTTGTTGAAAAATCGAAAATTTTCAAAAAATGTTTTTTCTATCGAAAAATGTCAAATTTGATCATTTCTGGCTTATTTATACTTAGTCCAGTCATAAACGACCTCTATGTATACATTTTGACTTACTTGATTCAAAATTGCAATGATTTGTATAGTCCTGACTCTCTTGTTGAAAAATCGAAAATTTTCAAAAAATGTTTTTTCTATCGAAAAATGTCAAATTTGATCATTTTTGGCTTATTTATACTTAACAAAGTCATAAACGACCTCTATGTATACATTTTGACTTATGTGGATCAAAATTGCAATGATTTGTATAGTCATGACTCTCTTGTTGAAAAATCGAAAATTTTCAAAAAATGTTTTTTCTATCGAAAAATGTCAAATTTGATCACTTATTTATACTTAGTCCAGTCATAAACGACCTCTCTGTATACATTTTGACCTATTTGGATCGAAATTGCAATGATTTGTATAGTCATGACTCTCTTGTTGAAAAATCGAAAATTTTCAAAAAATGTTTTTTCTATCGAAAAATGTCAAATTTGATCATTTTTTGCTTATTTATACTTAGTCCAGTCATAAACGACTTCTATGTATACATTTTGACTTATTTGGATCAAAATTGCAATGATTTGTATTGTCATGACTCTCTTGTTGAAAAATCGAAAATTTTCAAAAAATGTTTTTTCTATCGAAAAATGTCAAATTTGATCATTTTTGGCTTATTTATACTTAGTCCAGTCATAAACGACCTCTATGTATACATTTTGACTTATTTGGATCAAAATTGCAATGATTTGTATAGTCATGACTCTCTTGTTGAAAAATCGAAAATTTTCAAAAAATGTTTTTTCTATCGAAAAATGTCAAATTTTGATCATTTTTGGCTTATTTATACTTAGTCCAGTCAAAAACGAGCTCTATGTATACATTTTGACTTATTTGGATCAAAATTGCAATGATTTGTATAGTCATGACTCTCTTGTTGAAAAATCGAAAATATTCAAAAAATGTTTCTTCTATCGAAAAATGTCAAATTTTATCATTTTTGGCTTATTTATACTTAGTCCAGTCATAAACGACTTCTTTGTATACATTTTGACTTATTTGGATCAAAATTACAAAGATTTGTACAGTCATGACTCTCTTGTTGAAAAATCGAAAATTTTCAAAAAATGTTTTTTTCAATCGAAAATTGTCAAATTTGACCATTTTTGGCTTATTTATACTTAGTCCAGTCATAAACGACCTCTATGTATACATTTTGAATTATTTGGATCAAAATTACAATGATTTGTATAGTCATGACTCTCTTGTTGAAAAGTCGAAAATTTTCAAAAAATGTTTTTTCTATCGAAAAATGTCCAATTTGATCATTTTTGGCTCATTTATGCTTAGCCCAGTCATAAACGACCTCTATGTATACATTTTGACTTATTTGGATCAAAATTGCAATGATTTGTATAGTCATGACTGTGTTGTTGAAAAATGGAAAATTTTCAAAAAATTTTTTTTCTATCGAAAAACGTCAAATTTGATAATTTTTGGCTTATTTATACTTAGTCCAGTCATAAACGACCTCTATGTATACATTTTGACTTATTTGATTCAAAATTGCAATGATTTGTATAGTCATGACACTCTTGTTGAAAAATCGAAAATTTTCAAAAAATGTTTTTTCTATCGAAAAATGTCCAATTTGATCATTTTTGGCTTATTTATACTTAGTCCAGTCATAAACGACCTCTATGTATACATTTTGACTTATTTGGATCAAAATTGCAATGATTTGTATAGTCATGACTCTCTTGTTGAAAAATCGAAAATTTTCAAAAAATGTTTTTTCGATCGAAAAATGTCAAATTTGATCATTTTTTGCTTATTTATACTTAGTCCAGTCATAAACGACTTCTATGTATACATTTTGACTTATTTGGATCAAAATTGCAATGATTTGTATAGTCATGACTCTCTTGTTGAAAAATCGAAAATTTTCAAAAAATGTTTTTTCTATCGAAAAATGTCAAATTTGATCATTTTTGGCTTATTTATACTTAGTCCAGTCATAAACGAGCTCTATGTATACATTTTGACTTATTTAGATCAAAATTGCAATGATTTGTATAGTCATGACTCTCTTGTTGAAAAATCGAAAATATTCAAAAAATGTTTTTTCTATCGAAAAATGTCAAATTTGATCATTTTTGGCTTATTTATACTTAGTCCAGTCATAAACGACTTCTTTGTATACATTTTGACTTATTTGGATCAAAATTGCAAAGATCATTTTTAGCTTATTTATACTTAGTCCAGTCATAAACGACCTCTATGTATACATTTTGACTTATTTGGATCAAAATTGAAATGATTTGTATAGTCATAAACGACCTCTCTGTATACATTTTGACCTATTTGGATCGAAATTGCAATGATTTGTATAGTCATGACTCTCTTGTTGAAAAATCGAAAATTTTCAAAAAATGTTTTTTCTATCGAAAAATGTCAAATTTGATAATTTTTTTCTTATTTATACTTAGTCCAGTCATAAACGACTTCTATGTATACATTTTGACTTATTTGGATCAAAATTGCAATGATTTGTATAGTCATGACTCTCTTGTTGAAAAAATCAAAAATTTTCAAAAAATGTTTTTTCTATCGAAAAATGTCAAATTTGATCATTTTTAGCTTATTTATACTTAGTCCAGTCATAAACGACCTCTATGTATACATTTTGACTTATTTGGATCAAAATTGCAATGATTTGTATAGTCATGACTCTTGTTGAAAAATCGAAAATTTTCAAAAAATGTTTTTTCTATCGAAAAATGTCAAATTTGATCATTTTTGGCTTATTTATACTTAGTCCAGTCATAAACGAGCTCTATGTATACATTTTGACTTATTTGGATCAAAATTGCAATGATTTGTATAGTCATGAATCTCTTGTTAAAAAATCGAACATATTCAAAAAATGTTTTTTCTATCGAAAAATGTCAAATTTGATCATTTTTGGCTTATTTATACTTAGTCCAGTCATAAACGACTTCTTTGTATACATTTTGACTTATTTGGATCAAAATTGCAAAGATTTGTACAGTCATGACTCTCTTGTTGAAAAATCGAAAATTTTCAAAAAATGTTTTTTCTATCGAAAATTGTCAAATTTGACCATTTTTGGCTTATTTATACGTAGTCCAGTCATAAACGACCTCTATGTATACATTTTGAATTATTTGGATCAAAATTACAATGATTTGTATAGTCATGACTCTCTTGTTGAAAAATCGGAAATTTTCAAAAAATGTTTTTTCTATCGAAAAATGTCCAATTTGATCATTTTTGGCTTATTTATACTTAGTCCAGTCATAAACGACCTCTATGTATACATTTTGACTTATTTAGATCAAAATTGCAATGATTTGTATAGTCATGACTCTCTTGTTGAAAAATCGAAAATTTTCAAAAAATTTTTTTTCTATCGAAAATGTCAAATTTGATCATTTTTGGCTTATTTATACTTAGTCCAGTCATAAACGACCTCTTTGTATACATTTTGACTTATTTGGATCAAAATTCCAATGATTTGTATAGTCATGACTCTCTTGTTGAAAAATACAAAATTTTCAAAAAATGCTTTTTTTTCTATCGAAAAATGTCAAATTTGATCATTTTTGGCTTATTTATACTTAGTCCAGTCATAAACGACCTCTTTGTATACATTTTGACATATTTGGATCAAAATTGCAATGATTTGTATAGTCATGAGTCTCTTGTTGAAAAATCGAAAATTTTCAAAAAATGTTTTTTCTATCGAAAAATGTCAAATTTGATCATTTTTGGCTTATTTATACTTAGTCCAGTCATAAACGACCTCTATGTATACATTTTGACTTATTTGGATCAAAATTGCAATGATTTGTATAGTCATGACTCTCTTGTTGAAAAATCGAAAATTTTCAAAAAATTTTTTTTCTATCGAAAAATGTCAAATTTGATCATTTTTGGCTTATTTATACTTAGTCCAGTCATAAACGACCTCTTTGTATACATTTTGACTTATTTGGATCAAAATTCCAATGATTTGTATAGTCATGACTCTCTTGTTGAAAAATCAAAAATTTTCAAAAAATGTTTTTTCTATCGAAAAATGTCAAGTTTGATCATTTTTAGCTTATTTATACTTAGTCCAGTCAAAAACGAGCTCTATGTATACATTTTGACTTATTTGGATCAAAATTGCAATGATTTGTATAGTCATGACTCTCTTGTTGAAAAATCGAAAATATTCAAAAAATGTTTCTTCTATCGAAAAATGTCAAATTTTATCATTTTTGGCTTATTTATACTTAGTCCAGTCATAAACGACTTCTTTGTATACATTTTGACTTATTTGGATCAAAATTGCAAAGATTTGTACAGTCATGACTCTCTTGTTGAAAAATCGAAAATTTTCAAAAAATGTTTTTTCTATCGAAAATTGTCAAATTTGACCATTTTTGGCTTATTTATACGTAGTCCAGTCATAAACGACCTCTATGTATACATTTTGAATTATTTGGATCAAAATTACAATGATTTGTATAGTCATGACTCTTTTGTTGAAAAATCGAAAATTTTCAAAAAATGTTTTTTCTATCGAAAAATGTCCAATTTGATCATTTTTGGCTTATTTATACTTAGTCCAGTCATAAACGACCTCTATGTATACATTTTGACTTATTTGGATCAAAATTGCAATGATTTGTATAGTCATGACTCTCTTGTTGAAAAATACAAAATTTTCAAAAAATGCTTTTTTTTCTATCGAAAAATGTCAAATTTGATCATTTTTGGCTTATTTATACTTAGTCCAGTCATAAACGACCTCTTTGTATACATTTTGACATATTTGGATCAAAATTGCAATGATTTGTATAGTCATGAGTCTCTTGTTGAAAAATCGAAAATTTTCAAAAAATGTTTTTTCTATCGAAAAATGTCAAATTTGATCATTTTTGGCTTATTTATACTTAGTCCAGTCATAAACGACCTCTATGTATACATTTTGACTTATTTGGATCAAAATTGCAATGATTTGTATAGTCATGACTCTCTTGTTGAAAAATCGAAAATTTTCAAAAAATTTTTTTTCTATCGAAAAATGTCAAATTTGATCATTTTTGGCTTATTTATACTTAGTCCAGTCATAAACGACCTCTTTGTATACATTTTGACTTATTTGGATCAAAATTCCAATGATTTGTATAGTCATGACTCTCTTGTTGAAAAATCAAAAATTTTCAAAAAATGTTTTTTCTATCGAAAAATGTCAAGTTTGATCATTTTTAGCTTATTTATACTTAGTCCAGTCATAAACGACCCCTATGTATACATTTTGACTTATTTGGATCAAAATTGCAATGATTTGTATAGTCATGACTCTCTTGTTGAAAAATCGAAAATTTTCAAAAAATGTTTTTTCTATCGAAAAATGTCAAATTTGATCATTTTTGGCTTATTTATACTTAGTCCAGTCAAAAACGAGCTCTATGTATACATTTTGACTTATTTGGATCAAAATTGCAATGATTTGTATAGTCATGACTCTCTTGTTGAAAAATCGAAAATATTCAAAAAATGTTTCTTCTATCGAAAAATGTCAAATTTTATCATTTTTGGCTTATTTATACTTAGTCCAGTCATAAACGACTTCTTTGTATACATTTTGACTTATTTGGATCAAAATTGCAAAGATTTGTACAGTCATGACTCTCTTGTTGAAAAATCGAAAATTTTCAAAAAATTTTTTTCAATCGAAAATTGTCAAATTTGACCATTTTTGGCTTATTTATACTTAGTCCAGTCATAAACGACCTCTATGTATACATTTTGAATTATTTGGATCAAAATTACAATGATTTGTATAGTCATGACTCTCTTGTTGAAAAATCGAAAATTTTCAAAAAATGTTTTTTCTATCGAAAAATGTCCAATTTGATCATTTTTGGCTTATTTATGCTTAGCCCAGTCATAAACGACCTCTATGAATACATTTTGACTTATTTGGATCAAAATTGCAATGATTTGTATAGTCATGACTCTGTTGTTGAAAAATCGAAAATTTTCAAAAAAAATTTTTTCTATCGAAAAACGTCAAATTTGATAATTTTTGGCTTATTTATACTTAGCCCAGTCAAAAACTACCTTTATGTATACATTTTGACTTATTTGGATCAAAATTGCAATGATTTGTATAGTCATGAGCCTCTTGTTGAAAAATCGAAAATTTTCAAAAAATGTTTTTTCTATCGAAAAATGTCAAATTTGATCATTTTTGGCTTATTTATACTTAGTCCAGTCATAAACGACCTCTATGTATACATTTTGACTTATTTGGATCAAAATTGCAATGATTTGTATAGTCATGACTCTCTTGTTGAAAAATACAAAATTTTCAAAAAATGCTTTTTTTTCTATCGAAAGATGTCAAATTTGATCATTTTTGGCTTATTTATACTTAGTCCAGTCATAAACGACCTCTTTGTATACATTTTGACTTATTTGGATCAAAATTTCAATGATTTGTATAGTCATGAGTCTCTTGTTGAAAAATCGAAAATTTTCAAAAAATGTTTTTTCTATCGAAAAATGTCAAATTTGATCATTTCTGGCTTATTTATACTTAGTCCAGTCATAAACGACCTCTATGTATACATTTTGACTTACTTGACTCAAAATTGCAATGATTTGTATAGTCCTGACTCTCTTGTTGAAAAATCGAAAATTTTCAAAAAATGTTTTTTCTATCGAAAAATGTCAAATTTGATCATTTTTGGCATATTTATACTTAACAAAGTCATAAACGACCTCTATGTATACATTTTGACTTATGTGGATCAAAATTGCAATGATTTGTATAGTCATGACTCACTTGTTGAAAAATCGAAAATTTTCAAAAAATGTTTTTTCTATCGAAAAATGTCAAATTTGATCACTTATTTATACTTAGTCCAGTCATAAACGACCTCTCTGTATACATTTTGACCTATTTGGATCGAAATTGCAATGATTTGTATAGTCATGACTCTCTTGTTGAAAAATCGAAAATTTTCAAAAAATGTTTTTTCTATCGAAAAATGTCAAATTTGATCATTTTTTGCTTATTTATACTTAGTCCAGTCATAAACGACTTCTATGTATACATTTTGCCTTATTTGGATCAAAATTGCAATGATTTGTATTGTCATGACTCTCTTGTTGAAAAATCGAAAATTTTCAAAAAATGTTTATTCTATCGAAAAATGTCAAATTTGATCATTTTTGGCTTATTTATACTTAGTACAGTCATAAACGACCTCTTTGTATACATTTTGACTTTTTTGGATCAAAATTGCAATGCTTTGTATAGTCATGAGTCTCTTGTTGAAAAATCGAAAATTTTCAAAAAATGTTTTTTCTATCGAAAAATGTCAAATTTGATCATTTTTGGCTTATTTATACTTAGTCCAGTCATAAACGACCTCTATGTATACATTTTGACTTATTTGGATCAAAATTGCAATGATTTGTATAGTCATGACTCTCTTGTTGAAAAATCGAAAATTTTAAAAAAATGTTTTTTCTATCGAAAAATGTCAAATTAGATCATTTTTGGCTTATTTATACTTAGTACAGTCATAAACGACCTCTATGTATACATTTTGACTTATTTGGATCAAAATTGCAATGATTTGTATAGTCATGACTCTCTTGTTGAAAAATACAAAATTTTCAAAAAATGCTTTTTTTTCTATCGAAAGATGTCAAATTTGATCATTTTTGGCTTATTTATACTTAGTCCAGTCATAAACGACCTCTTTGTATACATTTTGACTTATTTGGATCAAAATTTCAATGATTTGTATAGTCATGAGTCTCTTGTTGAAAAATCGAAAATTTTCAAAAAATGTTTTTTCTATCGAAAAATGTCAAATTTGATCATTTCTGGCTTATTTATACTTAGTCCAGTCATAAACGACCTCTATGTATACATTTTGACTTACTTGATTCAAAATTGCAATGATTTGTATAGTCCTGACTCTCTTGTTGAAAAATCGAAAATTTTCAAAAAATGTTTTTTCTATCGAAAAATGTCAAATTTGATCATTTTTGGCATATTTATACTTAACAAAGTCATAAACGACCTCTATGTATACATTTTGACTTATGTGGATCAAAATTGCAATGATTTGTATAGTCATGACTCTCTTGTTGAAAAATCGAAAATTTTCAAAAAATGTTTTTTCTATCGAAAAATGTCAAATTTGATCACTTATTTATACTTAGTCCAGTCATAAACGACCTCTCTGTATACATTTTGACCTATTTGGATCGAAATTGCAATGATTTGTATAGTCATGACTCTCTTGTTGAAAAATCGAAAATTTTCAAAAAATGTTTTTTCTATCGAAAAATGTCAAATTTGATCATTTTTTGCTTATTTATACTTAGTCCAGTCATAAACGACTTCTATGTATACATTTTGCCTTATTTGGATCAAAATTGCAATGATTTGTATTGTCATGACTCTCTTGTTGAAAAATCGAAAATTTTCAAAAAATGTTTTTTCTATCGAAAAATGTCAAATTTGATCATTTTTGGCTTATTTATACTTAGTACAGTCATAAACGACCTCTTTGTATACATTTTGACTTTTTTGGATCAAAATTGCAATGATTTGTATAGTCATGAGTCTCTTGTTGAAAAATCGAAAATTTTCAAAAAATGTTTTTTCTATCGAAAAATGTCAAATTTGATCATTTTTGGCTTATTTATACTTAGTCCAGTCATAAACGACCTCTATGTATACATTTTGACTTATTTGGATCAAAATTGCAATGATTTGTATAGTCATGACTCTCTTGTTGAAAAATCGAAAATTTTCAAATAATGTTTTTTCTATCGAAAAATGTCAAATTTGATCATTTTTGGCTTATTTATACTTAGTCCAGTCATAAACGACCTCTATGTATACATTTTGACTTATTTGGATCAAATTTGCAATGATTTGTATAGTCATGACTCTCTTGTTGAAAAATAGAAAATTTTAAAAAAATGTTTTTTCTATCGAAAAATGTCAAATTAGATCATTTTTGGCTTATTTATACTTAGTACAGTCATAAACGACCTCTATGTATACATTTTGACTTATTTGGATCAAAATTGCAATGATTTGTATAGTCATGACTCTCTTGTTGAAAAATCGAAAATTTTCAAATAATGTTTTTTCTATCGAAAAATGTCAAATTTGATCATTTTTGGCTTATTTATACTTAGTCCAGTCATAAACGACCTCTATGTATACATTTTGACTTATTTGGATCAAATTTGCAATGATTTGTATAGTCATGACTCTCTTGTTGAAAAATCGAAAATTTTCAAAAAATGTTTTTTCTATCGAAAAATGTCAAACCTTGATCATTTTTGGCTTATTTATACTTAGTCCAGTCATAAACGACCTCTATGTATACATTTTGACTTATTTGGATCAAAATTGCAATGATTTGTATAGTCATGAGTCTCTTGTTGAAAAATCGAAAATTTTCAAAAAATGTTTTTTCTATCGAAAAATGTCAAATTTCATCATTTTTGGCTTATTTATACTTAGTCCAGTCATAAACAAACTCTATGTATACGTTTTGACTTATTTGGATCAAAATTGCAATGATTTGTATAGTCATGAGTCTCTTGTTGAAAAATCGAAAATTTTCAAAAAATGTTTTTTCTATCGAAAAATGTCAAATTTGATCACTTTTGGCTTATTAATACTTAGTCCAGTCAAAAAACGACCTCTATGTATACATTTTGACTTATTTGGATCAAAATTTCAATGATTTGTATAGTCATGACTATCTTGTTGAAAAATCGAAAATTTTCAAAAAATGTTTTTTCTATCGAAAAATGTCAAATTTTATCATTTTTGGCTTATTTATACTTAGTCCAGTCATAAACGACCTCTATGTATACATTTTGACTTATTTGGATCAAAATTTCAATGATTTGTTTAGTCATGAGTCTCTTGTTGAAAAATCGAAAATTTTCAAAAAATGTTTTTCGTATCGAAAAATGTCAAATTTGATCATTTTTGGCTTAATTATACTTAGTCCTGACATAAACGACCTCAATATATACATTTTGACTTATTTGGATCAAAATTTCAATGATTTGTATAGTCATGAGTCTCTTGTTGAAAAATCGAAAATTTTCAAAAAATGTGTTTTCTATCGAAAAATGTCAAATTTGATCATTTTTGGCTTATTTATACTTAGTCCAGTCATAAACGACCCCTATGTATACATTTTGACTTATTTGGATCAAAATTTCAATGATTTGTATAGTCATGAGTCCTTTGTTGAAAAATCGAATATTTTCAAAAAATGTTTTTTATATCGAAAAATGTTAAATTTGATCATTTTTGGTTTATTTATACTTAGTCTAGTCATAAACGACCTCTATGTATACATTTTGACTTATTTGGATCAAAATGGCAATGATTTGTATAGTCATGACTCTCTTGTTGAAAAATCGAAAATTTTCAAAAAATGTTTTTTCTATCGAAAAATGTCAAATTTGATCATTTTTGGCTTATTTATACTTAGTCCAGTCATAAACGACCTGTATGTATACATTTTGACTTATTTGGATCAAAATTGCAATGATTATTATAGTCATGACTCTCTTGTTGAAAAATCGAAAATTTTCAAAAAATGTTTTTTCTATCGAAAAATGTCAAATTTGATAATTTTGGCTTATTTATACTTAGTCCAGTCATAAACGACCTCCATGTATACATTTTGACTTATTTGGATCAAAATTTCATTGATTTGTATAGTCATGAGTCTCTTGTTGAAAAATCGAAAATTTTCAAAAAATGTTTTTTCTATCGAAAAATGTCAAATTTGACCATTTTTGGCGTATTTATACTTAGTCCAGTCATAAACGACCTCTATGTATACATTTTGACTTATTTGGATCAAAATTTCAATGATTTGTTTAGTCATGAGTCTCTTGTTGAAAAATCGAAAATTTTCAAAAAATGTTTTTTCTATCGAAAAATGTCAAATTTGATCATTTGTGGCTTATTTACACTTAGTCCAGTCATAAACGACCTCTTTGTATACATTTTGACTTATTTGGATCAAAATTTCAATGATTTGTATAGTCATGAGTCTCTTGTTGAAAAATCGAAAATTTTCAAAAAATGTTTTTTCTATCGAAAAATGTCAAATTTGACCATTTTTGGCTTATTTATACTTAGTCCAGTCATAAACGACCCCTTTGTATACATTTTATATTATTTGGATCAAAATTTCAATGATTTGTATAGTCATCACTCTCCTGTTGAAAAATCGAAAATTTTCAAAAAATGTTTTTTCTATCGAAAAATGTCAAATTTAATTATTTTTAGCTTATTTATACTTAGTCCAGTCATAAACGACATCTATGGTTACATTTTGACTTATTTGGATCAAAATTGCAATGATTTGTATAGTCATGAGTCTCTTGTTGAAAAATCGAAAATTTTCAAAAAATGTTTTTCTATCGAAAAATGTCAAATTTGATCATTTTTGGCTTATTTATACTTAGCCCAGTCATAACCGACCTCTATGTATACATTTTGACTTATTTGGAACAAAATTGCAATGATTTGTATAGTCATGACTCTGTTGAGGAAATCGAAATAAAGCCCTTGTGGTTAAATATTTAGAAGTAGTTTATTGTGAATAATGTAAGTCTATATATATTAAATAAATGCAGTCAAGGCATTATATAAATAAAAATTTGACATACATACTTAGCGCGTGTAAGTTCATTGAATTAAGCAATATTATAATTACATATTTTCAACACCGTCCCTTAATTTAATATTACTGAAAAAACAATGAACTGATAAACCGAAATAACAAAAATTATATAAATCATAAATTCTACAAAATTCTTACAAATATATAATTATGCAGTGTAAAAATGACCAAGACACTGCATTCACAAAAATAAAAATTTGCTTACAATAGTAAAAATATATTAGGTATCATATTTCAAAACAGTATATATCTAATTTATTGAAATAAAACAATCACATTTCTAATTTAAATATTTTTCTGTTTAAATACACAAAAATTGTGTAAGCATTTGCAAAATTCGATGATTTATCTTTGCTCCTGTTCTTTGCTCTACTAATTAAAACATTTTTATCTAGAGCTTGTCCTTTAGGATTACCAACCATATTAACCCTCGATTTCTGCAGAGGTTTCTGATCACCTTTCTTTTGAAATTTTTGCTTGTGCCTCTCTTTAATCCGTGTTCGAAGTACCATTGGAACTTCCCAAAAAGCATTTGTAGTTAGTTTAGGCGTTTCATCGTTTTTAGATGAATCTTCATATTCTTCAACAGGTAATCGTTGATTTATTGGTCTACGAAGTTGTTCAATATTTTGAACTTCTTTTAATGTCAAGCCAGTTTCCTTTACGTTATCATCATAGTAATCCAAACTGCATTGTTCATAAATTTTCTTCTTGATATGTGTTTTTTCATTCAACATATCCATCGCATTTCTATAATCCACATTATTCCTTTTCCGGAATATTCTTGTTGGATCCATAACTAATTTTGTCATACGATCATATTCATCACCTTCGAATACGTTTCGTTTCGACTTTCCTGTATCTACAGGCATAATTGGTAGACTTTCATCCATGACATTAACTGTATCTTTTAAACTTTCAGCTGACTCCCGTTTCATATCAGCTGCTTCACTACAGTTATTTATATCCCTTGGTTCCACAACAAAAACCATTTGATTTAATTTACGATCCATACTATCCATTAAATCAGATTCCATTGATTTCAAGATTTCCTTACACTTGGTTCCGTTGACCTTTAAAGAATTTCTTGTTTGCTTAGCATTAGCACAAGTTTTACAATTCTTTAATTTATTGTTGTCATCAGCACATTTTATACTGTTTGTATAATTCCGCGTTTTTTTATTCAAACTCATGTGACCCAGTTTTCTATGTCCATTCATAGTATTTTCATTTTGTTGACTCAGCATACATTTACTTATCGAACGAATCTTATACATGCCTTTTTCAGGTGTACTTCTTGCAATTATTTTGTTGTATTTATTGCGAATTGTACAGCCGTCCTTATTGAAGATTACAACATTTCCCTTTTCGACAATTTTGTTAACCGATAACAAATTGGCACATAATGTAGGTACGTGTAATACTTCCTTGACTTCGATATCAAGTTCATTCGTTCTAATTGTAGTATTGCCAACACTCTTGACTTTCATTTTTGAACCATTTGGACCAATTACTTTATTCACATTTGCGGACCTTAATTCTCTGAATACATCAACATTCGGTGTCATGTGACTTGATGCTCCCGAATCTATGTACCAGTCGTTTGAATTTTGTTTTCCACACAACATAGCTTGAAACAAATACTCTTTTTCCGGTTTTCTATTTGGAGATTTCTTGGACTTATCACAATTGTAGCTTAAGTGTTTAGTCGACCCACAATTGAAACACTTTTTCTTAAACTGCTTCTTCTGATATGCGTTTTTTTGTTGTTTCGAAAAAAACGCTTCGATGCCACTTTGTTGGCTTTCCTGGCTTTCCTGAGTATCAATCAGTTTTGAAATTATTTGATCGGAAGTCATGTTACTTCCCGATGCCTCGATTCCCATTATGAATGGTTTATATACGTCGCTTAGACCTGCTAATACAATAGCACCAAGCCATTCATCTGTTATGGTGAAACCAATTCCACTTAACTTTTTCGAGCAACAAATAATTTCGTCCAAATACGACTGCATATTGTCGGTGTCCTCCAATCTGATTGATATCAAACTTCTAAGCAATCCAATTTTCCGTGACAGCCCCTTATCCTCGTATAACCTTTTTAAGGTACTCCAAATTTCCAATGCTGAATCGCAAGAATCAATGTGAGCATAAATACATGATTCAACACACAGCGACAGCAATGCCTTACAGCTCTCCAGTTTGTCCACCCTTGATTCGGTTACTGGATCTGTTATACAACCAGAAAAACCTTTGTATGCAATCACATTCTTGATTGCAAAACTCCAGGTATGATAATTTTCACTCCCATTTAATTTTTGGATACCGAAATCTGTCGACATTTTTCCTTTTTAATATTTATACACAATATATTAAAAAATCTTAATTCCAAAAATAAATTCCAATTTCCAGGGAGAATCCAAAAATTATTTCCAACAAATAATACAAAAATTATTTTTCCAAAAATTGATTCTTCAAATTATTTTTCCTCAAATAATAAAAATAATTTTTCCAAAGAAGAATCCAAATAATTTTTTTATAAATTAATTTTCCACAAATTAATTTTCACAGGAACCCAATAATTGGAGAATCCAAAAAAAATTATTTCCAACCAATAATTTTACCATAAAATTTATTTTTCAAAAATGATTCTTCAAATTATTTTTTCCATAAAGTAAATAAAATTATTTTACCACAAAGAAGAATCAAACAATTTTCTCAAATTAATTTTCCATAAATAATTTCCAAAATTATGTCCACAGGAATCGAATAATTAATTTTCCAACAATTAATTATCTTCAAATAATTACAAAAATTATTTCCACGCGATTCCAATAATTAATTTTCCACAAATTAATTAACTTCCAATAATTACAAAAATTATTTCCACTGGATTCCAATAATCAATTTTCCACAAATTAATTATATTCAAATAATTACAAAAATTATTTGTACAGGATTTCAATACTTAATTTTCCTCAATTTAAATCCAAATAAATAATTCCAAAATTATTTCTGCAGGAATCCACTGATTAATTTTCCAACAATTAATTCAAATAAATAATTATCAAAATTATTTCGGCAGCAATCCACTGATTAATTCTCCATAAATTAATCAAATAAATAATCATCAAAATTATTTCTGCAGGAATCCACTGATTAATTCTCCATAAATTAATCAAATAAATAATTACCAAAAATTATTTCTGCAAGATTCCATAAAATTATTTTGAACACAAAATAATTTATTCCAATTGAAAGTTTTATATCATTTCAAGATAGACCTCTTATTTTAAATTAACCACAACAATTTGGCTTCAACCACGCTCTGCTACCATGTTGAGGAAATCGAAATAAAGCCCTTGTGGTTAAATATTTAGAAGTAGTTTATTGTGAATAATGTAAGTCTATATATATTAAATAAATGCAGTCAAGGCATTATATAAATAATAATTTGACATACATACTTAGCGCGTGTAAGTTCATTGAATTAAGCAATATTATAATTACATATTTTCAACAGACTCTCTTGTTGAAAAATCGAAAATTTTCAAAAAATGTTTTTTCTATCGAAAAATGTCAAATTTGATCATTTTTGGCTTATTTATACTTAGTCCAGTCATAAACGACCCCTATGTATACATTTTGACTTATTTGGATCAAAATTTCAATGATTTGTATAGTCATGAGTCTCTTGTTGAAAAATCGAAAATTTTCAAAAAATGTTTTTTCTATCGAAAAATGTCAAATTTGATCATTTTTGGCTTATTTATACTTAGTCCAGTCATAAACGACCTCTATGTATACATTTTGACTTATTTTGATCAAAATTTCAATGATTTGTATAGTCATGAGTCTCTTGTTGAAAAATCGAATATTTTCAAAAAATGTTTTTTTATATCGAAAAATGTTAAATTTGATCATTTTTGGCTTATTTATACTTAGTCTAGTCATAAACGACCTCTATGTATACATTTTGACTTATTTGGATCAAAATGGCAATGATTTGTATAGTCATGACTCTCTTGTTGAAAAATCGAAAATTTTCAAAAAATGTTTTTTCTGTCGAAAAATGTCAAATTTGATCATTTTTGGCTTATTTATACTTAGTCCAGTCATAAACGACCTCTATGTATACATTTTGACTTGGTTGGATCAAAATTGCAATGATTTGTATAGTCATGACTCTCTTGTTGAAAAATCGAAAATTTTCAAAAAATGTTTCTTCTATCGAAAAATGTCAAATTTGATCATTTTTGGCTTATTTATACTTAGTCCAGTCATAAACGACCCCTATGTATACATTTTGACTTATTTGGATCAAAATTTCAATGATTTGTATAGTCATGAGTCTCTTGTTGAAAAATCGAAAATTTTCAAAAAATGTTTTTTCTATCGAAAAATGTCAAATTTGATCATTTTTGGCTTATTTATACTTAGTCCAGTCATAAACGACCTCTTTGTATACATTTTGACTTATTTTGATCAAAATTGCAATGATTTGTATAGTCATGAGTCTCTTGTTGAAAAATCGAAAATTTTCAAAAAATGTTTTTTCTATCGAAAAATGTCAAATTTGATCATTTTTGGCTTATTAATACTTAGTCCAGTCATAAACGACCTCTATGTATACATTTTGACTTATTTGGATCAAAATTTCAATGATTTGTATAGTCATGACTCTCTTGTTGAAAAATCGAAAATTTTCAAAAAATGTTTCTTCTATCGAAAAATGTCAAATTTGATCATTTTTGGCTTATTTATACTTAGTCCAGTCATAAACGACCTCTATGTATACATTTTGACTTATTTGGGTCAAAATTTCAATGATTTGTATAGTCATGAGTCTCTTGTTGAAAAATCGAAAATTTTCAAAAAATGTTTTTTCTATCGAAAAATGTCAAATTTGATCATTTTTGGGTTATTTATACTTAGCCCAGTCATAACCGACCTCTATGTATACATTTTGACTTATTTGGATCAAAATTGCAATGATTTGTATAGTCATCACTCTCTTGTTGAAAAATCGAAAATTTTCAAAAAATGTTTTTTCTATCGAAAAATGTCAAATTTAATCATTTTTAGCTTATTTATACTTAGTTTAGTCATAATCGACCTATTTGGTTACATTTTGACTTATTTGGATCAAAATTGCAATGATTTGTATAGTCATGACTCTCTTGTTGAAAAATCGAAAATTTTCAAAAAATGTTTTTTCTATCGAAAAATGTCAAATTTGATCATTTTTGGCTTATTTATACTTAGTCCAGTCATAAACGACCTCTATGTATACATTTTGACTTATTTGGATCAAAATTGCAATGATTTGTATAGTCATGACTCTCTTGTTGAAAAATCGAAAATTTTCAAAAAATGTTTTTTCTATCAAAAATGTCAAATTTGATCATTTTTGGCTTATTTATACTTAGTCCAGTCAAAAACGACCCCTATGTATACATTTTGACTTATTTGGATCAAAATTTCAATGATTTGTATAGTCATCACTCTCTTGTTGAAAAATCGAAAATTTTCAAAAAATGTTTTTTCTATCGAAAAATGTCAAATTTAATCATTTTTAGCTTATTTATACTTAGTCCAGTCATAAACGACCTCTATGGTTACATTTTGACTTATTTGGATCAAAATTGCAATGATTTGTATAGTCATGAGTCTCTTGTTGAAAAATCGAAAATTTTCAAAAAATGTTTTTCTATCGAAAAATGTCAAATTTGATCATTTTTGGCTTATTTATACTTATCCCAGTCATAACCGACCTCTATGTATACATTTTGACTTATTTGGATCAAAATTGCAATGATTTGTACAGTCATGACTCTCCTGTTGAAAAATCGAAAATTTTCAAAAAATGTTTTTTCTATCGAAAAATGTCAAATTTGATCATTTATGGCTTATTTATACTTAGTCCAGTCATAAACGACCCCTATGTATACATATTGACTTATTTGGATCAAAATTTCAATGATTTGTATAGTCATGAGTCTCTTGTTGAAAAATCGAAAATTTTCAAAAAATGTTTTTTCTATCGAAAAATGTCAAATTTGATCATTTTTGGCTTATTTATACTTAGTCCAGTCATAAACGACCTCTATGTATATATTTTGACTTATTTTGAGCAAAATTTCAATGATTTGTATAGTCATGAGTCCTTTGTTGAAAAATCGAATATTTTCAAAAAATGTTTTTTATATCGAAAAATGTTAAATTTGATCATTTTTGGCTTATTTATACTTAGTCTAGTCATAAACGACCTCTATGTATACATTTTGACTTATTTGGATCAAAATGGCAATGATTTGTATAGTCATGACTCTCTTGTTGAAAAATCGAAAATTTTCAAAAAATGTTTTTTCTATCGAAAAATGTTAAATTTGATAATTTTTGGCTTATTTATACTTAGTCTAGTCATAAACGACCTCTATGTATACATTTTGACTTATTTGGATCAAAATGGCAATGATTTGTATAGTCATGACTCTCTTGTTGAAAAATCGAAAATTTAAAAAAATGTTTTTTCTATCGAAAAATGTCAAATTTGATCATTTTTGGCTTATTTATACTTAGTCCAGTCATAAACGACCTGTATGTATACATTTTGACTTATTTGGATCAAAATTGCAATGATTATTATAGTCATGACTCTCTTGTTGAAAAATCGAAAATTTTCAAAAAATGTTTTTTCTATCGAAAAATGTCAAATTTGATCATTTTTGGCTTATTTATACTTAGTCCAGTCATAAACGACCTCTATGTATACATTTTGACTTATTTTGATCAAAATTTCAATGATTTGTATAGTCATGAGTCCTTTGTTGAAAAATCGAATATTTTCAAAAAATGTTTTTTATATCGAAAAATGTTAAATTTGATAATTTTGGCTTATTTATACTTAGTCTAGTCATAAACGACCTCTATGTATACATTTTGACTTATTTGGATCAAAATGGCAATGATTTGTATAGTCATGACTCTCTTGTTGAAAAATCGAAAATTTTCAAAAAATGTTTTTTCTATCGAAAAATGTCAAATTTGATCATTTTTGGCTTATTTATACTTAGTCCAGTCATAAACGACCTCCATGTATACATTTTGACTTATTTGGATCAAAATTTCAATGATTTGTATAGTCATGAGTCTCTTGTTGAAAAATCGAAAATTTTCAAAAAATGTTTTTTTCTATCGAAAAATGTCAAATTTGACCATTTTTGGCTTATTTATACTTAGTCCAGTCATAAACGACCCCTATGTATACATTTTATATTATTTGGATCAAAATTTCAATGATTTGTATAGTCATCACTCTCCTGTTGAAAAATCGAAAATTTTCAAAAAATGTTTTTTCTATCGAAAAATGTCAAATTTAATCATTTTTAGCTTATTTATACTTAGTCCAGTCATAAACGACATCTATGGTTACATTTTGACTTATATGGATCAAAATTGCAATGATTTGTATAGTCATGAGTCTCTTGTTGAAAAATCGAAAATTTTCAAAAAATGTTTTTCTATCGAAAAATGTCAAATT
>NW_025408268.1:81396-152042 GCF_905475395.1 Chrysoperla carnea
TTTTTGGCTTATTTATACTTAGTCCAGTCATAAACGACTCTATGTATACATTTTGACTTATTTTGGATCAAATTGCAATGATTTGTACAGTCATGACTCTCTTGTTGAAAAATCGAAAATTTTCAAAAAATGTTTTTTCTATCGAAAAAATGTCAAATTTGATCATTTTTTGGCTTATTTATACTTAGTCCAGTCATAAACGACCACTATGTATACATTTTGACTTATTTGGATCAAAATTTCAATGATTTGCTTAGTCATGAGTCTCTTGTTGAAAAATCGAAAATTTTCAAAAAATGTTTTTTCTATCGAAAAATGTAAAATATTATCATTTTTGGCTTATTTATACTTAGTCCAGTCATAAACGACCTCTATGTATACATTTTGACTTATTTGGATCAAAATTTCAATGATTTGTATAGTCATGAGTCTCTTGTTGAATAATCGAAAATTTTCAAAAAATGTTTTTTTCTATCGAAAAATGTCAAATTTGATCATTTTTGGCTTATTTATACTTAGTCCAGTCATAAACGACCTCTATGTATCCATTTTGACTTACTTGGATCAAAATTTCAATGATTTGTATAGTCATGAGTCTCTTGTTGAAAAATCGAAAATTTTCAAAAAATGTTTTTTTCTATCGAAAAATGTCAAATTTGATCATTTTTGGCTTATTTATACTTAGCCCAGTCATAAACGACCTCTATGTATACATTTTAACTTATTTGGATCAAAATTGCAATGATTTGTATAGTCATGACTCTCTTGTTGAAAAATCGAAAATTTTCAAAAAATGTTTTTTTCTGTCGAAAAATGTCAAATTTGATCATTTTTGGATTATTTATACTTGGTCCAGTCATAAACAACCTCTATGTATACATTTTGACTTATTTGGATCAAAATTTCAATGATTTGTATAGTCATGACTCTCTTGTTAAAAAATGGAAAATTTTCAAAAAATGTTTTTTCTATCGAAAAATGTCAAATTTGATCATTTTTGGCTAATTCATACTTAGTCCAGTGTTAAACCACCTCTTTGTATACATTTTAACTTATTTGGATCAAAATTTCAATGATTTGTATAGTCATGACTCTCTTGTTGAAAAATCGAAAATTTTCAAAAAATGTTTTTTCTATCGAAAAATGTCAAATTTGATCATTTTTAGCTTATTTATACTTAGTCCAGTCATAAACGACCTCTATGTATACATTTTGACTTATTTGGATCAAAATTTCAATGATTTGTATAGTCATGAGTCTCTTGTTGAAAAAACGAAAATTTTCAAAAAATGTTTTTTTCTATCGAAAAATGTCAAATTTGATCATTTTTGGCTTATTTATACTTAGTCCAGTCATAAACGACCTCTATGTATACATTTTGACTTATTTGGATCAAAATTGCAATGATTTGTATAATCATGACTCTCTTGTTGAAAAATCGAAAATTTTCAAAAAATGTTTTTCCTATCGAAAAATGTCAAATTTGACCATTTTTGGCTTATTTATACTTAGTCCAGTCATAAACGACATCTATGTATACATTTTGACTTATTTGGATCAAAATTTCAATGATTTGTATAGTCATGAGTCTCTTGTTGAAAAAACGAAAATTTTCAAAAAATGTTTTTTCTATCGAAAAATGTCAAATTTGATCATTTTTAGCTTATTTATACTTAGTCCAGTCATAAACGACCTCTATGTATACATTTTGACTTATTTGGATCAAAATTTCAATGATTTGTATAGTCATGAGTCTCTTGTTGAAAAAACAAAAATTTTCAAAAAATGTTTTTTCTATCGAAAAATGTCAAATTTGATCATTTTTGGCTTATTTATACTTAGTCCAGTCATAAACGACCTCTATGTATACATTTTGACTTATTTGGATCAAAATTGCAATGATTTGTATAATCATGACTCTCTTGTTGAAAAATCGAAAATTTTCAAAAAATGTTTTTCCTTTCGAAAAATGTCAAATTTGACCATTTTTGGCTTATTTATACTTAGTCCAGTCATAAACGACCTCTCTGTATATATTTTGACCTATTTGGATCGAAATTGCAATGATTTGTATAGTCATGACTCTCTTGTTGAAAAATCGAAAATTTTCAAAAAATGTTTTTTTTATCGAAAAATGTCAAATTTGATCATTTTTTTGCTTATTTATACTTAGTCCAGTCATAAACGACCTCTTTGTATACATTTTGACTTATATGGATCAAAATTTCAATGATTTGTATAGTCATGACTCTCTTGTTAAAAAATCGAAAATTTTCAAAAAATGTTTTTTCTATCGAAAAATGTCAAATTTTATCATTTTTGGCTTATTTATACTTAGTGCAGTCATAAACGACCTCTATTTATACATTTTGACTTTTTTGGATCAAAATTGCAATGATTTGTATAGTCACGACTCTCTTGTTGAAAAATCGAAAATTTTCTAATAATGTTTTTTTCTATCGAAAAATGTCAAATTTTATCATTTTTGGCTTATTTATACTTAGTCCAGTCATAAACGACCTCTATGTATACATTTTGACTTATTTGGATCAAAATTGCAATGATTTGTATAGTCATGACTCTCTTGTTGAAAAATCGAAAATTTTCAAAAAATGTTTTTTCTATCGAAAAATGTCAAATTTGATCATTTTTGGCTTATTTATACTTAGTCCAGTCATAAACGACCTCTCTGTATACATTTTGACCTATTTGGATCGAAATTGCAATGATTTGTATAGTCATGACTCTCTTGTTGAAAAATCGAAAATTTTCAAAAAATGTTTTTTCTATCGAAAAATGTCAAATTTGATCATTTTTTGCTTATTTATACTTAGTCCAGTCATAAACGACTTCTATGTATACATTTTGACTTATTTGGATCAAAATTACAATGATTTGTATAGTCATGACTCTCTTGTTGAAAAATCAAAAATTTTCAAAAAATGTTTTTTCTATCGAAAAATGTCAAATTTGATCATTTTTAGCTTATTTATACTTAGTCCAGTCATAAAAGACCTCTATGTATACATTTTGACTTATTTGGATCCAAATTGCAAAGATTGTATAGTCATGACTCTCTTGTTGAAAAATCGAAAATTTTCAAAAAATGTTTTTTCTATCGAAAAATGTCAAATTTGATCATTTTTGGCTTATTTATACTTAGTCCAGTCATAAACGAGCTCTATGTATACATTTTGACTTATTTGGATCAAAATTGCAATGATTTGTATAGTCATGACTCTCTTGTTGAAAAATCGAAAATTTTCAAAAAATGTTTTTTCTATCGAAAAATGTCAAATTTGATCATTTTTGGCTTATTTATACTTAGTCCAGTCATAAACGACCTCTATGTATACATTTTGACTTATTTGATTCAAAATTGCAATGATTTGTATAGTCATGACACTCTTGTTGAAAAATCGAAAATTTTCAAAAAATGTTTTTTTCTATCGAAAAATGTCCAATTTGATCATTTTTGGCTTATTTATACTTAGTCCAGTCATAAACGACCTCTATGTATACATTTTGACTTATTTGGATCAAAATTGCAATGATTTGTATAGTCATGACTCTCTTGTTGAAAAATCGAAAATTTTCAAAAAATGTTTTTTTCTATCGAAAAATGTCAAATTTGATCATTTTTTGCTTATTTATACTTAGTCCAGTCATAAACGACTTCTATGTATACATTTTGACTTATTTGGATCAAAATTACAATGATTTGTATAGTCATGACTCTCTTGTTGAAAAATCAAAAATTTTCAAAAAATGTTTTTTCTATCGAAAAATGTCAAATTTGATCATTTTTAGCTTATTTATACTTAGTCCAGTCATAAACGACCTCTATGTATACATTTTGACTTATTTGGATCAAAATTGCAAAGATTTGTATAGTCATGACTCTCTTGTTGAAAAATCGAAAATTTTCAAAAAATGTTTTTTCTATCGAAAAATGTCAAATTTGATCATTTTTGGCTTATTTATACTTAGTCCAGTCATAAACGAGCTCTATGTATACATTTTGACTTATTTGGATCAAAATTGCAATGATTTGTATAGTCATGACTCTCTTGTTGAAAAATCGAAAATTTTCAAAAAATGTTTTTTCTATCGAAAAATGTCAAATTTGATCATTTTTGGCTTATTTATACTTAGTCCAGTCATAAACGACCTCTATGTATACATTTTTGACTTATTTGATTCAAAATTGCAATGATTTGTATAGTCATGACACTCTTGTTGAAAAATCGAAAATTTTCAAAAAATGTTTTTTCTATCGAAAAATGTCCAATTTGATCATTTTTGGCTTATTTATACTTAGTCCAGTCATAAACGACCTCTATGTATACATTTTGACTTATTTGGATCAAAATTGCAATGATTTGTATAGTCATGACTCTCTTGTTGAAAAATCGAAAATTTTCAAAAAATGTTTTTTCTATCGAAAAATGTCAAATTTGATCATTTTTTGCTTATTTATACTTAGTCCAGTCATAAACGACTTCTATGTATACATTTTGACTTATTTGGATCAAAATTGCAATGATTTGTATAGTCATGACTCTCTTGTTGAAAAATCGAAAATTTTCAAAAAATGTTTTTTCTATCGAAAAATGTCAAATTTGATCATTTTTGGCTTATTTATACTTAGTCCAGTCATAAACGAGCTCTATGTATACATTTTGACTTATTTGGATCAAAATTGCAATGATTTGTATAGTCATGACTCTCTTGTTGAAAAATATTCAAAAAATGTTTTTTCTATCGAAAAATGTCAAATTTGATCATTTTTGGCTTATTTATACTTAGTCCAGTCATAAACGACTTCTTTGTATACATTTTGACTTATTTGGATCAAAATTGCAAAGATCATTTTTAGCTTATTTATACTTAGTCCAGTCATAAACGACCTCTATGTATACATTTAGACTTATTTGGATCAAAATTGCAATGATTTGTATAGTCATAAACGACCTCTCTGTATACATTTTGACCTATTTGGATCGAAATTGCAATGATTTGTATAGTCATGACTCTCTTGTTGAAAAATCGAAAATTTTCAAAAAATGTTTTTTCTATCGAAAAATGTCAAATTTGATAATTTTTTTCTTATTTATACTTAGTCCAGTCATAAACGACTTCTATGTATACATTTTGACTTATTTGGATCAAAATTGCAATGATTTGTATAGTCATGACTCTCTTGTTGAAAAATCGAAAATTTTCAAAAAATGTTTTTTCTATCGAAAAATGTCAAATTTGATCATTTTTTGCTTATTTATACTTAGTCCAGTCATAAACGAATTCTATGTATACATTTTGACTTATTTGGATCAAAATTGCAATGATTTGTATAGTCATGACTCTCTTGTTGAAAAATCGAAAATTTTCAAAAAATGTTTTTTCTATCGAAAAATGTCCAATTTGATCATTTTTGGCTTATTTATACTTAGTCCAGTCATAAACGAGCTCTATGTATACATTTTGACTTATTTGGATCAAAATTGCAATGATTTGTATAGTCATGACTCTCTTGTTGAAAAATCGAAAATATTCAAAAAATGTTTTTTCTATCGAAAAATGTCAAATTTGATCATTTTTGGCTTATTTATACTTAGTCCAGTCATAAACGACTTCTTTGTATACATTTTGACTTATTTGGATCAAAATTGCAAAGATTTGTACAGTCATGACTCTCTTGTTGAAAAATCGAAAATTTTCAAAAAATGTTTTTTCTATCGAAAATTGTCAAATTTGACCATTTTTGGCTTATTTATACGTAGTCCAGTCATAAACGACCTCTTTGTATACATTTTGAATTATTTGGATCAAAATTACAATGATTTGTATAGTCATGACTCTCTTGTTGAAAAATCGAAAATTTTCAAAAAATGTTTTTTCTATCGAAAAATGTCCAATTTGATCATTTTTGGCTTATTTATACTTAGTCCAGTCATAAACGACCTCTATGTATACATTTTGACTTATTTGGATCAAAATTGCAATGATTTGTATAGTCATGACTCTCTTGTTGAAAAATCGAAAATTTTCAAAAAATTTTTTTTCTATCGAAAAATGTCAAATTTGATCATTTTTGGCTTATTTATACTTAGTCCAGTCATAAACGACCTCTTTGTATACATTTTGACTTATTTGGATCAAAATTCCAATGATTTGTATAGTCATGACTCTCTTGTTGAAAAATACAAAATTTTCAAAAAATGCTTTTTTTTCTATCGAAAAATGTCAAATTTGATCATTTTTGGCTTATTTATACTTAGTCCAGTCATAAACGACCTCTTTGTATACATTTTGACATATTTGGATCAAAATTGCAATGATTTGTATAGTCATGAGTCTCTTGTTGAAAAATCGAAAATTTTCAAAAAATGTTTTTTTCTATCGAAAAATGTCAAATTTGATCATTTCTGGCTTATTTATACTTAGTCCAGTCATAAACGACCTCTATGTATACATTTTGACTTACTTGATTCAAAATTGCAATGATTTGTATAGTCCTGACTCTCTTGTTGAAAAATCGAAAATTTTCAAAAAATGTTTTTTCTATCGAAAAATGTCAAATTTGATCATTTTTGGCTTATTTATACTTAACAAAGTCATAAACGACCTCTATGTATACATTTTGACTTATGTGGATCAAAATTGCAATGATTTGTATAGTCATGACTCTCTTGTTGAAAAATCGAAAATTTTCAAAAAATGTTTTTTTCTATCGAAAAATGTCAAATTTGATCACTTATTTATACTTAGTCCAGTCATAAACGACCTCTCTGTATACATTTTGACCTATTTGGATCGAAATTGCAATGATTTGTATAGTCATGACTCTCTTGTTGAAAAATCGAAAATTTTCAAAAAATGTTTTTTCTATCGAAAAATGTCAAATTTGATCATTTTTTGCTTATTTATACTTAGTCCAGTCATAAACGACTTCTATGTATACATTTTGACTTATTTGGATCAAAATTGCAATGATTTGTATTGTCATGACTCTCTTGTTGAAAAATCGAAAATTTTCAAAAAATGTTTATTCTATCGAAAAATGTCAAATTTGATCATTTTTGGCTTATTTATACTTAGTCCAGTCATAAGCGACCTCTTTGTATACATTTTGACTTTTTTGGATCAAAATTGCAATGATTTGTATAGTCATGAGTCTCTTGTTGAAAAATCGAAAATTTTCAAAAAATGTTTTTTCTATCGAAAAATGTCAAATTTGATCATTTTTGGCTTATTTATACTTAGTCCAGTCATAAACGACCTCTATGTATACATTTTGACTTATTTGGATCAAAATTGCAATGATTTGTATAGTCATGACTCTCTTGTTGAAAAATCGAAAATTATCAAAAAATGTTTTTTCTATCGAAAAATGTCAAATTTGATCATTTTTGGCTTATTTATACTTAGTCCAGTCAAAAACGAGCTCTATGTATACATTTTGACTTATTTGGATCAAAATTGCAATGATTTGTATAGTCATGACTCTCTTGTTGAAAAATCGAAAATATTCAAAAAATGTTTCTTCTATCGAAAAATGTCAAATTTTATCATTTTTGGCTTATTTATACTTAGTCCAGTCATAAACGACTTCTTTGTATACATTTTGACTTATTTGGATCAAAATTACAAAGATTTGTACAGTCATGACTCTCTTGTTGAAAAATCGAAAATTTTCAAAAAATGTTTTTTCAATCGAAAATTGTCAAATTTGACCATTTTTGGCTTATTTATACTTAGTCCAGTCATAAACGACCTCTATGTATACATTTTGAATTATTTGGATCAAAATTACAATGATTTGTATAGTCATGACTCTCTTGTTGAAAAGTCGAAAATTTTCAAAAAATGTTTTTTCTATCGAAAAATGTCCAATTTGATCATTTTTGGCTCATTTATGCTTAGCCCAGTCATAAACGACCTCTATGTATACATTTTGACTTATTTGGATCAAAATTGCAATGATTTGTATAGTCATGACTGTGTTGTTGAAAAATGGAAAATTTTCAAAAAATTTTTTTTCTATCGAAAAACGTCAAATTTGATAATTTTTGGCTTATTTATACTTAGTCCAGTCATAAACGACCTCTATGTATACATTTTGACTTATTTGATTCAAAATTGCAATGATTTGTATAGTCATGACACTCTTGTTGAAAAATCGAAAATTTTCAAAAAATGTTTTTTCTATCGAAAAATGTCCAATTTGATCATTTTTGGCTTATTTATACTTAGTCCAGTCATAAACGACCTCTATGTATACATTTTGACTTATTTGGATCAAAATTGCAATGATTTGTATAGTCATGACTCTCTTGTTGAAAAATCGAAAATTTTCAAAAAATGTTTTTTCTATCGAAAAATGTCAAATTTGATCATTTGTTGCTGATTTATACTTAGTCCAGTCATAAACGACTTCTATGTATACATTTTGACTTATTTGGATCAAAATTGCAATGATTTGTATAGTCATGACTCTCTTGTTAAAAAATCGAAAATTTTCAAAAAATGTTTTTTCTATCGAAAAATGTCAAATTTGATCATTTTTGGCTTATTTATACTTAGTCCAGTCATAAACGAGCTCTATGTATACATTTTGACTTATTTAGATCAAAATTGCAATGATTTGTATAGTCATGACTCTCTTGTTGAAAAATCGAAAATATTCAAAAAATGTTTTTTCTATCGAAAAATGTCAAATTTGATCATTTTTGGCTTATTTATACTTAGTCCAGTCATAAACGACTTCTTTGTATACATTTTGACTTATTTGGATCAAAATTGCAAAGATCATTTTTAGCTTATTTATACTTAGTCCAGTCATAAACGACCTCTATGTATACATTTTGACTTATTTGGATCAAAATTGAAATGATTTGTATAGTCATAAACGACCTCTCTGTATACATTTTGACCTATTTGGATCGAAATTGCAATGATTTGTATAGTCATGACTCTCTTGTTGAAAAATCGAAAATTTTCAAAAAATGTTTTTTCTATCGAAAAATGTCAAATTTGATAATTTTTTTCTTATTTATACTTAGTCCAGTCATAAACGACTTCTATGTATACATTTTGACTTATTTGGATCAAAATTGCAATGATTTGTATAGTCATGACTCTCTTGTTGAAAAAATCAAAAATTTTCAAAAAATGTTTTTTCTATCGAAAAATGTCAAATTTGATCATTTTTAGCTTATTTATACTTAGTCCAGTCATAAACGACCTCTATGTATACATTTTGACTTATTTGGATCAAAATTGCAATGATTTGTATAGTCATGACTCTTGTTGAAAAATCGAAAATTTTCAAAAAATGTTTTTTCTATCGAAAAATGTCAAATTTGATCATTTTTGGCTTATTTATACTTAGTCCAGTCATAAACGAGCTCTATGTATACATTTTGACTTATTTGGATCAAAATTGCAATGATTTGTATAGTCATGAATCTCTTGTTAAAAAATCGAACATATTCAAAAAATGTTTTTTCTATCGAAAAATGTCAAATTTGATCATTTTTGGCTTATTTATACTTAGTCCAGTCATAAACGACTTCTTTGTATACATTTTGACTTATTTGGATCAAAATTGCAAAGATTTGTACAGTCATGACTCTCTTGTTGAAAAATCGAAAATTTTCAAAAAATGTTTTTTTCTATCGAAAATTGTCAAATTTGACCATTTTTGGCTTATTTATACGTAGTCCAGTCATAAACGACCTCTATGTATACATTTTGAATTATTTGGATCAAAATTACAATGATTTGTATAGTCATGACTCTCTTGTTGAAAAATCGAAAATTTTCAAAAAATGTTTTTTCTATCGAAAAATGTCCAATTTGATCATTTTTGGCTTATTTATACTTAGTCCAGTCATAAACGACCTCTATGTATACATTTTGACTTATTTGGATCAAAATTGCAATGATTTGAATAGTCATGACTCTCTTGTTGAAAAATCGAAAATTTTCAAAAAATTTTTTTTCTATCGAAAATGTCAAATTTGATCATTTTTGGCTTATTTATACTTAGTCCAGTCATAAACGACCTCTTTGTATACATTTTGACTTATTTGGATCAAAATTCCAATGATTTGTATAGTCATGACTCTCTTGTTGAAAAATACAAAATTTTCAAAAAATGCTTTTTTTTCTATCGAAAAATGTCAAATTTGATCATTTTTGGCTTATTTATACTTAGTCCAGTCATAAACGACCTCTTTGTATACATTTTGACATATTTGGATCAAAATTGCAATGATTTGTATAGTCATGAGTCTCTTGTTGAAAAATCGAAAATTTTCAAAAAATGTTTTTTCTATCGAAAAATGTCAAATTTGATCATTTTTGGCTTATTTATACTTAGTCCAGTCATAAACGACCTCTATGTATACATTTTGACTTATTTGGATCAAAATTGCAATGATTTGTATAGTCATGACTCTCTTGTTGAAAAATCGAAAATTTTCAAAAAATTTTTTTTCTATCGAAAAATGTCAAATTTGATCATTTTTGGCTTATTTATACTTAGTCCAGTCATAAACGACCTCTTTGTATACATTTTGACTTATTTGGATCAAAATTCCAATGATTTGTATAGTCATGACTCTCTTGTTGAAAAATCAAAAATTTTCAAAAAATGTTTTTTCTATCGAAAAATGTCAAGTTTGATCATTTTTAGCTTATTTATACTTAGTCCAGTCAAAAACGACCCCTATGTATACATTTTGACTTATTTGGATCAAAATTGCAATGATTTGTATAGTCATGACTCTCTTGTTGAAAAATCGAAAATTTTCAAAAAATGTTTTTTCTATCGAAAAATGTCAAATTTGATCATTTTTGGCTTATTTATACTTAGTCCAGTCAAAAACGAGCTCTATGTATACATTTTGACTTATTTGGATCAAAATTGCAATGATTTGTATAGTCATGACTCTCTTATTGAAAAATCGAAAATATTCAAAAAATGTTTCTTCTATCGAAAAATGTCAAATTTTATCATTTTTGGCTTATTTATACTTAGTCCAGTCATAAACGACTTCTTTGTATACATTTTGACTTATTTGGATCAAAATTGCAAAGATTTGTACAGTCATGACTCTCTTGTTGAAAAATCGAAAATTTTCAAAAAATGTTTTTTCAATCGAAAATTGTCAAATTTGACCATTTTTGGCTTATTTATACTTAGTCCAGTCATAAACGACCTCTATGTATACATTTTGAATTATTTGGATCAAAATTACAATGATTTGTATAGTCATGACTCTCTTGTTGAAAAATCGAAAATTTTCAAAAAATGTTTTTTCTATCGAAAAATGTCCAATTTGATCATTTTTGGCTTATTTATGCTTAGCCCAGTCATAAACGACCTCTATGTATACATTTTGACTTATTTGGATCAAAATTGCAATGATTTGTATAGTCATGACTCTCTTGTTGAAAAAATCAAAAATTTTCAAAAAATGTTTTTTCTATCGAAAAATGTCAAATTTGATCATTTTTAGCTTATTTATACTTAGTCCTGTCATAAACGACCTCTATGTATACATTTTGACTTATTTGGATCAAAATTGCAATGATTTGTATAGTCATGACTCTTGTTGAAAAATCGAAAATTTTCAAAAAATGTTTTTTCTATCGAAAAATGTCAAATTTGATCATTTTTGGCTTATTTATACTTAGTCCAGTCATAAACGAGCTCTATGTATACATTTTGACTTATTTGGATCAAAATTGCAATGATTTGTATAGTCATGAATCTCTTGTTAAAAAATCGAACATATTCAAAAAATGTTTTTTCTATCGAAAAATGTCAAATTTGATCATTTTTGGCTTATTTATACTTAGTCCAGTCATAAACGACTTCTTTGTATACATTATGACTTATTTGGATCAAAATTGCAAAGATTTGTACAGTCATGACTCTCTTGTTGAAAAATCGAAAATTTTCAAAAAATGTTTTTTTCTATCGAAAATTGTCAAATTTGACCATTTTTGGCTTATTTATACGTAGTCCAGTCATAAACGACCTCTATGTATACATTTTGAATTATTTGGATCAAAATTACAATGATTTGTATAGTCATGACTCTCTTGTTGAAAAATCGAAAATTTTCAAAAAATGTTTTTTCCATCGAAAAATGTCCAATTTGATCATTTTTGGCTTATTTATACTTAGTCCAGTCATAAACGACCTCTATGTATACATTTTGACTTATTTGGATCAAAATTGCAATGATTTGTATAGTCATGACTCTCTTGTTGAAAAATCGAAAATTTTCAAAAAATTTTTTTTCTATCGAAAAATGTCAAATTTGATCATTTTTGGCTTATTTATACTTAGTCCAGTCATAAACGACCTCTTTGTATACATTTTGACTTATTTGGATCAAAATTCCAATGATTTGTATAGTCATGACTCTCTTGTTGAAAAATACAAAATTTTCAAAAAATGCTTTTTTTTCTATCGAAAAATGTCAAATTTGATCATTTTTGGCTTATTTATACTTAGTCCAGTCATAAACGACCTCTTTGTATACATTTTGACATATTTGGATCAAAATTGCAATGATTTGTATAGTCATGAGTCTCTTGTTGAAAAATCGAAAATTTTCAAAAAATGTTTTTTCTATCGAAAAATGTCAAATTTGATCATTTTTGGCTTATTTATACTTAGCCCAGTCATAAACGACCTCTATGTATACATTTTGACTTATTTGGATCAAAATTGCAATGATTTGTATAGTCATGACTCTCTTGTTGAAAAATCGAAAATTTTCAAAAAATTTTTTTTCTATCGAAAAATGTCAAATTTGATCATTTTTGGCTTATTTATACTTAGTCCAGTCATAAACGACCTCTTTGTATACATTTTGACTTATTTGGATCAAAATTCCAATGATTTGTATAGTCATGACTCTCTTGTTGAAAAATCAAAAATTTTCAAAAAATGTTTTTTCTATCGAAAAATGTCAAGTTTGATCATTTTTAGCTTATTTATACTTAGTCCAGTCATAAACGACCCCTATGTATACATTTTGACTTATTTGGATCAAAATTGCAATGATTTGTTTAGTCATGACTCTCTTGTTGAAAAATCGAAAATTTTCAAAAAATGTTTTTTCTATCGAAAAATGTCAAATTTGATCATTTTTGGCTTATTTATACTTAGTCCAGTCAAAAACGAGCTCTATGTATACATTTTGACTTATTTGGATCAAAATTGCAATGATTTGTATAGTCATGACTCTCTTGTTGAAAAATCGAAAATATTCAAAAAATGTTTCTTCTATCGAAAAATGTCAAATTTTATCATTTTTGGCTTATTTATACTTAGTCCAGTCATAAACGACTTCTTTGTATACATTTTGACTTATTTGGATCAAAATTGCAAAGATTTGTACAGTCATGACTCTCTTGTTGAAAAATCGAAAATTTTCAAAAAATTTTTTTCAATCGAAAATTGTCAAATTTGACCATTTTTGGCTTATTTATACTTAGTCCAGTCATAAACGACCTCTATGTATACATTTTGAATTATTTGGATCAAAATTACAATGATTTGTATAGTCATGACTCTCTTGTTGAAAAATCGAAAATTTTCAAAAAATGTTTTTTCTATCGAAAAATGTCCAATTTGATCATTTTTGGCTTATTTATGCTTAGCCCAGTCATAAACGACCTCTATGTATACATTTTGACTTATTTGGATCAAAATTGCAATGATTTGTATAGTCATGACTCTGTTGTTGAAAAATCGAAAATTTTCAAAAAAATTTTTTTCTATCGAAAAACGTCAAATTTGATAATTTTTGGCTTATTTATACTTAGTCCAGTCAAAAACTACCTTTATGTATACATTTTGACTTATTTGGATCAAAATTGCAATGATTTGTATAGTCATGAGCCTCTTGTTGAAAAATCGAAAATTTTCAAAAAATGTTTTTTCTATCGAAAAATGTCAAATTTGATCATTTTTGGCTTATTTATACTTAGTCCAGTCATAAACGACTTCTTTGTATACATTTTGACTTATTTGGATCAAAATTGCAAAGATTTGTACAGTCATGACTCTCTTGTTGAAAAATCGAAAATTTTCAAAAAATGTTTTTTCTATCGAAAATTGTCAAATTTGACCATTTTTGGCTTATTTATACGTAGTCCAGTCATAAACGACCTCTATGTATACATTTTGAATTATTTGGATCAAAATTACAATGATTTGTATAGTCATGACTCTCTTGTTGAAAAATCGAAAATTTTCAAAAAATGTTTTTTCTATCGAAAAATGTCCAATTTGATCATTTTTGGCTTATTTATACTTAGTCCAGTCATAAACGACCTCTATGTATACATTTTGACTTATTTGGATCAAAATTGCAATGATTTGAATAGTCATGACTCTCTTGTTGAAAAATCGAAAATTTTCAAAAAATTTTTTTTCTATCGAAAATGTCAAATTTGATCATTTTTGGCTTATTTATACTTAGTCCAGTCATAAACGACCTCTTTGTATACATTTTGACTTATTTGGATCAAAATTCCAATGATTTGTATAGTCATGACTCTCTTGTTGAAAAATACAAAATTTTCAAAAAATGCTTTTTTTTCTATCGAAAAATGTCAAATTTGATCATTTTTGGCTTATTTATACTTAGTCCAGTCATAAACGACCTCTTTGTATACATTTTGACATATTTGGATCAAAATTGCAATGATTTGTATAGTCATGAGTCTCTTGTTGAAAAATCGAAAATTTTCAAAAAATGTTTTTTCTATCGAAAAATGTCAAATTTGATCATTTTTGGCTTATTTATACTTAGTCCAGTCATAAACGACCTCTATGTATACATTTTGACTTATTTGGATCAAAATTGCAATGATTTGTATAGTCATGACTCTCTTGTTGAAAAATCGAAAATTTTCAAAAAATTTTTTTTCTATCGAAAAATGTCAAATTTGATCATTTTTGGCTTATTTATACTTAGTCCAGTCATAAACGACCTCTTTGTATACATTTTGACTTATTTGGATCAAAATTCCAATGATTTGTATAGTCATGACTCTCTTGTTGAAAAATCAAAAATTTTCAAAAAATGTTTTTTCTATCGAAAAATGTCAAGTTTGATCATTTTTAGCTTATTTATACTTAGTCCAGTCAAAAACGACCCCTATGTATACATTTTGACTTATTTGGATCAAAATTGCAATGATTTGTATAGTCATGACTCTCTTGTTGAAAAATCGAAAATTTTCAAAAAATGTTTTTTCTATCGAAAAATGTCAAATTTGATCATTTTTGGCTTATTTATACTTAGTCCAGTCAAAAACGAGCTCTATGTATACATTTTGACTTATTTGGATCAAAATTGCAATGATTTGTATAGTCATGACTCTCTTGTTGAAAAATCGAAAATATTCAAAAAATGTTTCTTCTATCGAAAAATGTCAAATTTTATCATTTTTGGCTTATTTATACTTAGTCCAGTCATAAACGACTTCTTTGTATACATTTTGACTTATTTGGATCAAAATTGCAAAGATTTGTACAGTCATGACTCTCTTGTTGAAAAATCGAAAATTTTCAAAAAATGTTTTTTCAATCGAAAATTGTCAAATTTGACCATTTTTGGTTTATTTATACTTAGTCCAGTCATAAACGACCTCTATGTATACATTTTGAATTATTTGGATCAAAATTACAATGATTTGTATAGTCATGACTCTCTTGTTGAAAAATCGAAAATTTTCAAAAAATGTTTTTTCTATCGAAAAATGTCCAATTTGATCATTTTTGGCTTATTTATGCTTAGCCCAGTCATAAACGACCTCTATGTATACATTTTGACTTATTTGGATCAAAATTGCAATGATTTGTATAGTCATGACTCTCTTGTTGAAAAAATCAAAAATTTTCAAAAAATGTTTTTTTCTATCGAAAAATGTCAAATTTGATCATTTTTAGCTTATTTATACTTAGTCCAGTCATAAACGACCTCTATGTATACATTTTGACTTATTTGGATCAAAATTGCAATGATTTGTATAGTCATGACTCTTGTTGAAAAATCGAAAATTTTCAAAAATGTTTTTTCTATCGAAAAATGTCAAATTTGATCATTTTTGGCTTATTTATACTTAGTCCAGTCATAAACGAGCTCTATGTATACATTTTGACTTATTTGGATCAAAATTGCAATGATTTGTATAGTCATGAATCTCTTGTTAAAAAATCGAACATATTCAAAAAATGTTTTTTTCTATCGAAAAATGTCAAATTTGATCATTTTTGGCTTATTTATACTTAGTCCAGTCATAAACGACTTCTTTGTATACATTTTGACTTATTTGGATCAAAATTGCAAAGATTTGTACAGTCATGACTCTCTTGTTGAAAAATCGAAAATTTTCAAAAAATGTTTTTTCTATCGAAAATTGTCAAATTTGACCATTTTTGGCTTATTTATACGTAGACCAGTCATAAACGACCTCTATGTATACATTTTGAATTATTTGGATCAAAATTACAATGATTTGTATAGTCATGACTCTCTTGTTGAAAAATCGAAAATTTTCAAAAAATGTTTTTTCTATCGAAAAATGTCCAATTTGATCATTTTTGGCTTATTTATACTTAGTCCAGTCATAAACGACCTCTATGTATACATTTTGACTTATTTGGATCAAAATTGCAATGATTTGTATAGTCATGACTCTCTTGTTGAAAAATCGAAAATTTTCAAAAAATTTTTTTTCTATCGAAAAATGTCAAATTTGATCATTTTTGGCTTATTTATACTTAGTCCAGTCATAAACGACCTCTTTGTATACATTTTGACTTATTTGGATCAAAATTCCAATGATTTGTATAGTCATGACTCTCTTGTTGAAAAATACAAAATTTTCAAAAAATGCTTTTTTTTCTATCGAAAAATGTCAAATTTGATCATTTTTGGCTTATTTATACTTAGTCCAGTCATAAACGACCTCTTTGTATACATTTTGACATATTTGGATCAAAATTGCAATGATTTGTATAGTCATGAGTCTCTTGTTGAAAAATCGAAAATTTTCAAAAAATGTTTTTTTCTATCGAAAAATGTCAAATTTGATCATTTTTGGCTTATTTATACTTAGCCCAGTCATAAACGACCTCTATGTATACATTTTGACTTATTTGGATCAAAATTGCAATGATTTGTATAGTCATGACTCTCTTGTTGAAAAATCGAAAATTTTCAAAAAATTTTTTTTCTATCGAAAAATGTCAAATTTGATCATTTTTGGCTTATTTATACTTAGTCCAGTCATAAACGACCTCTTTGTATACATTTTGACTTATTTGGATCAAAATTGCAATGATTTGTATAGTCATGACTCTCTTGTTGAAAAATCAAAAATTTTCAAAAAATGTTTTTTTCTATCGAAAAATGTCAAGTTTGATCATTTTTAGCTTATTTTATACTTAGTCCAGTCATAAACGACCCCTATGTATACATTTTGACTTATTTGGATCAAAATTGCAATGATTTGTATAGTCATGACTCTCTTGTTGAAAAATCGAAAATTTTCAAAAAATGTTTTTTCTATCGAAAAATGTCAAATTTGATCATTTTTGGCTTATTTATACTTAGTCCAGTCAAAAACGAGCTCTATGTATACATTTTGACTTATTTGGATCAAAATTGCAATGATTTGTATAGTCATGACTCTCTTGTTGAAAAATCGAAAATATTCAAAAAATGTTTCTTCTATCGAAAAATGTCAAATTTTATCATTTTTGGCTTATTTATACTTAGTCCAGTCATAAACGACTTCTTTGTATACATTTTGACTTATTTGGATCAAAATTGCAAAGATTTGTACAGTCATGACTCTCTTGTTGAAAAATCGAAAATTTTCAAAAAATTTTTTTCAATCGAAAATTGTCAAATTTGACCATTTTTGGCTTATTGATACTTAGTCCAGTCATAAACGACCTCTATGTATACATTTTGAATTATTTGGATCAAAATTACAATGATTTGTATAGTCATGACTCTCTTGTTGAAAAATCGAAAATTTTCAAAAAATGTTTTTTCTATCGAAAAATGTCCAATTTGATCATTTTTGGCTTATTTATGCTTAGCCCAGTCATAAACGACCTCTATGTATACATTTTGACTTATTTGGATCAAAATTGCAATGATTTGTATAGTCATGACTCTGTTGTTGAAAAATCGAAAATTTTCAAAAAAATTTTTTTCTATCGAAAAACGTCAAATTTGATAATTTTTGGCTTATTTATACTTAGTCCAGTCAAAAACTACCTTTATGTATACATTTTGACTTATTTGGATCAAAATTGCAATGATTTGTATAGTCATGAGCCTCTTGTTGAAAAATCGAAAATTTTCAAAAAATGTTTTTTTCTATCGAAAAATGTCAAATTTGATCATTTTTGGCTTATTTATACTTAGTCCAGTCATAAACGACCTCTATGTATACATTTTGACTTATTTGGATCAAAATTGCAATGATTTGTATAGTCATGACTCTCTTGTTGAAAAATACAAAATTTTCAAAAAATGCTTTTTTTTCTATCGAAAGATGTCAAATTTGATCATTTTTGGCTTATTTATACTTAGTCCAGTCATAAACGACCTCTTTGTATACATTTTGACTTATTTGGATCAAAATTTCAATGATTTGTATAGTCATGAGTCTCTTGTTGAAAAATCGAAAATTTTCAAAAAATGTTTTTTCTATCGAAAAATGTCAAATTTGATCATTTCTGGCTTATTTATACTTAGTCCAGTCATAAACGACCTCTATGTATACATTTTGACTTACTTGATTCAAAATTGCAATGATTTGTATAGTCCTGACTCTCTTGTTGAAAAATCGAAAATTTTCAAAAAATGTTTTTTCTATCGAAAAATGTCAAATTTGGTCATTTTTGGCATATTTATACTTAACAAAGTCATAAACGACCTCTATGTATACATTTTGACTTATGTGGATCAAAATTGCAATGATTTGTATAGTCATGACTATCTTGTTGAAAAATCGAAAATTTTCAAAAATGTTTTTTCTATCGAAAAATGTCAAATTTGATCACTTATTTATACTTAGTCCAGTCATAAACGACCTCTCTGTATACATTTTGACCTATTTGGATCGAAATTGCAATGATTTGTATAGTCATGACTCTCTTGTTGAAAAATCGAAAATTTTCAAAAAATGTTTTTTCTATCGAAAAATGTCAAATTAGATCATTTTTGGCTTATTTATACTTAGTCCAGTCATAAACGACCTCTATGTATACATTTTGACTTATTTGGATCAAAATTGCAATGATTTGTATAGTCATGACTCTCTTGTTGAAAAATAGAAAATTTTAAAAAAATGTTTTTTCTATCGAAAAATGTCAAATTAGATCATTTTTGGCTTATTTATACTTAGTCCAGTCATAAACGACCTCTATGTATACATTTTGCCTTATTTGGATCAAAATTGCAATGATTTGTATTGTCATGACTCTCTTGTTGAAAAATCGAAAATTTTCAAAAAATGTTTATTCTATCGAAAAATGTCAAATTTGATCATTTTTGGCTTATTTATACTTAGTACAGTCATAAACGACCTCTTTGTATACATTTTGACTTTTTTGGATCAAAATTGCAATGATTTGTATAGTCATGAGTCTCTTGTTGAAAAATCGAAAATTTTCAAAAAATGTTTTTTCTATCGAAAAATGTCAAATTTGATCATTTTTGGCTTATTTATACTTAGTCCAGTCATAAACGACCTCTATGTATACATTTTGACTTATTTGGATCAAAATTGCAATGATTTGTATAGTCATGACTCTCTTGTTGAAAAATAGAAAATTTTAAAAAAATGTTTTTTTCTATCGAAAAATGTCAAATTAGATCATTTTTGGCTTATTTATACTTAGTCCAGTCATAAACGACCTCTATGTATACATTTTGACTTATTTGGATCAAAATTGCAATGATTTGTATAGTCATGACTCTCTTGTTGAAAAATCGAAAATTTTCAAATAATGTTTTTTCTATCGAAAAATGTCAAATTTGATCATTTTTGGCTTATTTATACTTAGTCCAGTCATAAACGACCTCTATGTATACATTTTGACTTATTTGGATCAAATTTGCAATGATTTGTATAGTCATGACTCTCTTGTTGAAAAATCGAAAATTTTCAAAAAATGTTTTTTCTATCGAAAAATGTCAAACCTTGATCATTTTTGGCTTATTTATACTTAGTCCAGTCATAAACGACCTCTATGTATACATTTTGACTTATTTGGATCAAAATTGCAATGATTTGTATAGTCATGAGTCTCTTGTTGAAAAATCGAAAATTTTCAAAAAATGTTTTTTCTATCGAAAAATGTCAAATTTCATCATTTTTGGCTTATTTATACTTAGTCCAGTCATAAACAAACTCTATGTATACGTTTTGACTTATTTGGATCAAAATTGCAATGATTTGTATAGTCATGAGTCTCTTGTCGAAAAATCGAAAATTTTCAAAAAATGTTTTTTCTATCGAAAAATGTCAAATTTGATCACTTTTGGCTTATTAATACTTAGTCCAGTCATAAACGACCTCTATGTATACATTTTGACTTATAAGGATCAAAATTTCAATGATTTGTATAGTCATGACTCTCTTGTTGAAAAATCGAAAATTTTCAAAAAATGTTTTTTCTATCGAAAAATGTCAAATTTTATCATTTTTGGCTTATTTATACTTAGTCCAGTCATAAACGACCTCTATGTATACATTTTGACTTATTTGGATCAAATTTTCAATGATTTGTTTAGTCATGAGTCTCTTGTTGAAAAATCGAAAATTTTCAAAAAATGTTTTTCGTATCGAAAAATGTCAAATTTGATCATTTTTGGCTTAATTATACTTAGTCCTGACATAAACGACCTCAATATATACATTTTGACTTATTTGGATCAAAATTTCAATGATTTGTATAGTCATGAGTCTCTTGTTGAAAAATCGAAAATTTTCAAAAAATGTGTTTTCTATCGAAAAATGTCAAATTTGATCATTTTTGGCTTATTTATACTTAGTCCAGTCATAAACGACCCCTATGTATACATTTTGACTTATTTGGATCAAAATTTCAATGATTTGTATAGTCATGAGTCCTTTGTTGAAAAATCGAATATTTTCAAAAAATGTTTTTTATATCGAAAAATGTTAAATTTGATCATTTTTGGTTTATTTATACTTAGTCTAGTCATAAACGACCTCTATGTATACATTTTGACTTATTTGGATCAAAATGGCAATGATTTGTATAGTCAAGACTCTCTTGTTGAAAAATCGAAAATTTTCAAAAAATGTTTTTTCTATCGAAAAATGTCAAATTTGATCATTTTTGGCTTATTTATACTTAGTCCAGTCATAAACGACCTGTATGTATACATTTTGACTTATTTGGATCAAAATTGCAATGATTATTATAGTCATGACTCTCTTGTTGAAAAATCGAAAATTTTCAAAAAATGTTTTTTCTATCGAAAAATGTCAAATTTGATAATTTTGGCTTATTTATACTTAGTCCAGTCATAAACGACCTCCATGTATACATTTTGACTTATTTGGATCAAAATTTCATTGATTTGTATAGTCATGAGTCTCTTGTTGAAAAATCGAAAATTTTCAAAAAATGTTTTTTCTATCGAAAAATGTCAAATTTGACCATTTTTGGCGTATTTATACTTAGTCCAGTCATAAACGACCTCTATGTATACATTTTGACTTATTTGGATCAAAATTTCAATGATTTGTTTAGTCGTGAGTCTCTTGTTGAAAAATCGAAAATTTTCAAAAAATGTTTTTTCTATCGAAAAATGTCAAATTTGATCATTTGTGGCTTATTTACACTTAGTCCAGTCATAAACGACCTCTTTGTATACATTTTGACTTATTTGGATCAAAATTGCAATGATTTGTATAGTCATGAGTCTCTTGTTGAAAAATCGAAAATTTTCAAAAAATGTTTTTTCTATCGAAAAATGTCAAATTTGACCATTTTTGGCTTATTTATACTTAGTCCAGTCATAAACGACCCCTTTGTATACATTTTATATTATTTGGATCAAAATTTCAATGATTTGTATAGTCATCACTCTCCTGTTGAAAAATCGAAAATTTTCAAAAAATGTTTTTTCTATCGAAAAATGTCAAATTTAATTATTTTTAGCTTATTTATACTTAGTCCAGTCATAAAGGACATCAATGGTTACATTTTGACTTATTTGGATCAAAATTGCAATGATTTGTATAGTCATGAGTCTCTTGTTGAAAAATCGAAAATTTTCAAAAAATGTTTTTCTATCGAAAAATGTCAAATTTGATCATTTTTGGCTTATTTATACTTAGCCCAGTCATAACCGACCTCTATGTATACATTTTGACTTATTTGGAACAAAATTGCAATGATTTGTATAGTCATGACTCTGTTGAGGAAATCGAAATAAAGCCCTTGTGGTTAAATATTTAGAAGTAGTTTATTGTGAATAATGTAAGTCTATATATATTAAATAAATGCAGTCAAGGCATTATATAAATAATAATTTGACATACATACTTAGCGCGTGTAAGTTCATTGAATTAAGCAATATTATAATTACATATTTTCAACACCGTCCCTTAATTTAATATTACTGAAAAAACAATGAACTGATAAACCGAAATAACAAAAATTATATAAATCATAAATTCTACAAAATTCTTACAAATATATAATTATGCAGTGTAAAAATGACCAAGACACTGCATTCACAAAAATAAAAATTTGCTTACAATAGTAAAAATATATTAGGTATCATATTTCAAAACAGTATATATCTAATTTATTGAAATAAAACAATCACATTTCTAATTTAAATATTTTTCTGTTTAAATACACAAAAATTGTGTAAGCATTTGCAAAATTCGATGATTTATCTTTGCTCCTGTTCTTTGCTCTACTAATTAAAACATTTTTATCTAGAGCTTGTCCTTTAGGATTACCAACCATATTAACCCTCGATTTCTGCAGAGGTTTCTGATCACCTTTCTTTTGAAATTTTTGCTTGTGCCTCTCTTTAACCCGTGTTCGAAGTACCATTGGAACTTCCCAAAAAGCATTTGTAGTTAGTTTAGGCGTTTCATCGTTTTAAGATGAATCTTCATATTCTTCAACAGGTAATCGTTGATTTATTGGTCTACGAAGTTGTTCAATATTTTGAACTTCTTTTAATGTCAAGCCAGTTTCCTTTACGTTATCATCATAGTAATCCAAACTGCATTGTTCATAAATTTTCTTCTTGATATGTGTTTTTTCATTCAACATATCCATCGCATTTCTATAATCCACATTATTCCTTTTCCGGAATATTCTTGTTGGATCCATAACTAATTTTGTCATACGATCATATTCATCACCTTCGAATACGTTTCGTTTCGACTTTCCTGTATCTACAGGCATAATTGGTAGACTTTCATCCATGACATTAACTGTATCTTTTAAACTTTCAGCTGACTCCCGTTTCATATCAGCTGCTTCACTACAGTTATTTATATCCCTTGGTTCCACAACAAAAACCATTTGATTTAATTTACGATCCATACTATCCATTAAATCAGATTCCATTGATTTCAAGATTTCCTTACACTTGGTTCCGTTGACCTTTAAAGAATTTCTTGTTTGCTTAGCATTAGCACAAGTTTTACAATTCTTTAATTTATTGTTGTCATCAGCACATTTTATACTGTTTGTATAATTCCGCGTTTTTTTATTCAAACTCATGTGACCCAGTTTTCTATGTCCATTCATAGTATTTTCATTTTGTTGACTCAGCATACATTTACTTATCGAACGAATCTTATACATGCCTTTTTCAGGTGTACTTCTTGCAATTATTTTGTTGTATTTATTGCGAATTGTACAGCCGTCCTTATTGAAGATTACAACATTTCCCTTTTCGACAATTTTGTTAACCGATAACAAATTGGCACATAATGTAGGTACGTGTAATACTTCCTTGACTTCGATATCAAGTTCATTCGTTCTAATTGTAGTATTGCCAACACTCTTGACTTTCATTTTTGAACCATTTGGACCAATTACTTTATTCACATTTGCGGACCTTAATTCTCTGAATACATCAACATTCGGTGTCATGTGACTTGATGCTCCCGAATCTATGTACCAGTCGTTTGAATTTTGTTTTCCACACAACATAGCTTGAAACAAATACTCTTTTTCCGGTTTTCTATTTGGAGATTTCTTGGACTTATCACAATTGTAGCTTAAGTGTTTAGTCGACCCACAATTGAAACACTTTTTCTTAAACTGCTTCTTCTGATATGCGTTTTTTTGTTGTTTCGAAAAAAACGCTTCGATGCCACTTTGTTGGCTTTCCTGGCTTTCCTGAGTATCAATCAGTTTTGAAATTATTTGATCGGAAGTCATGTTACTTCCCGATGCCTCGATTCCCATTATGAATGGTTTATATACGTCGCTTAGACCTGCTAATACAATAGCACCAAGCCATTCATCTGTTATGGTGAAACCAATTCCACTTAACTTTTTCGAGCAACAAATAATTTCGTCCAAATACGACTGCATATTGTCGGTGTCCTCCAATCTGATTGATATCAAACTTCTAAGCAATCCAATTTTCCGTGACAGCCCCTTATCCTCGTATAACCTTTTTAAGGTACTCCAAATTTCCAATGCTGAATCGCAAGAATCAATGTGAGCATAAATACATGATTCAACACACAGCGACAGCAATGCCTTACAGCTCTCCAGTTTGTCCACCCTTGATTCGGTTACTGGATCTGTTATACAACCAGAAAAACCTTTGTATGCAATCACATTCTTGATTGCAAAACTCCAGGTATGATAATTTTCACTCCCATTTAATTTTTGGATACCGAAATCTGTCGACATTTTTCCTTTTTAATATTTATACACAATATATTAAAAAATCTTAATTCCAAAAATAAATTCCAATTTCCAGGGAGAATCCAAAAATTATTTCCAACAAATAATACAAAAATTATTTTTCCAAAAATTGATTCTTCAAATTATTTTTCCTCAAATAATAAAAATAATTTTTCCAAAGAAGAATCCAAATAATTTTTTTATAAATTAATTTTCCACAAATTAATTTTCACAGGAACCCAATAATTGGAGAATCCAAAAAAAATTATTTCCAACCAATAATTTTACCATAAAATTTATTTTTCAAAAATGATTCTTCAAATTATTTTTTCCATAAAGTAAATAAAATTATTTTACCACAAAGAAGAATCAAACAATTTTCTCAAATTAATTTTCCATAAATAATTTCCAAAATTATGTCCACAGGAATCGAATAATTAATTTTCCAACAATTAATTATCTTCAAATAATTACAAAAATTATTTCCACGCGATTCCAATAATTAATTTTCCACAAATTAATTAACTTCCAATAATTACAAAAATTATTTCCACTGGATTCCAATAATCAATTTTCCACAAATTAATTATATTCAAATAATTACAAAAATTATTTGTACAGGATTTCAATACTTAATTTTCCTCAATTTAAATCCAAATAAATAATTCCAAAATTATTTCTGCAGGAATCCACTGATTAATTTTCCAACAATTAATTCAAATAAATAATTATCAAAATTATTTCGGCAGCAATCCACTGATTAATTCTCCATAAATTAATCAAATAAATAATCATCAAAATTATTTCTGCAGGAATCCACTGATTAATTCTCCATAAATTAATCAAATAAATAATTACCAAAAATTATTTCTGCAAGATTCCATAAAATTATTTTGAACACAAAATAATTTATTCCAATTGAAAGTTTTATATCATTTCAAGATAGACCTCTTATTTTAAATTAACCACAACAATTTGGCTTCAACCACGCTCTGCTACCATGTTGAGGAAATCGAAATAAAGCCCTTGTGGTTAAATATTTAGAAGTAGTTTATTGTGAATAATGTAAGTCTATATATATTAAATAAATGCAGTCAAGGCATTATATAAATAATAATTTGACATACATACTTAGCGCGTGTAAGTTCATTGAATTAAGCAATATTATAATTACATATTTTCAACAGACTCTCTTGTTGAAAAATCGAAAATTTTCAAAAAATGTTTTTTCTATCGAAAAATGTCAAATTTGATCATTTTTGGCTTATTTATACTTAGTCCAGTCATAAACGACCCCTATGTATACATTTTGACTTATTTGGATCAAAATTTCAATGATTTGTATAGTCATGAGTCTCTTGTTGAAAAATCGAAAATTTTCAAAAATGTTTTTTCTATCGAAAAATGTCAAATTTGATCATTTTTGGCTTATTTATACTTAGTCCAGTCATAAACGACCTCTATGTATACATTTTGACTTATTTTGATCAAAATTTCAATGATTTGTATAGTCATGAGTCTCTTGTTGAAAAATCGAATATTTTCAAAAAATGTTTTTTATATCGAAAAATGTTAAATTTGATCATTTTTGGCTTATTTATACTTAGTCTAGTCATAAACGACCTCTATGTATACATTTTGACTTATTTGGATCAAAATGGCAATGATTTGTATAGTCATGACTCTCTTGTTGAAAAATCGAAAATTTTCAAAAAATGTTTTTTCTGTCGAAAAATGTCAAATTTGATCATTTTTGGCTTATTTATACTTAGTCCAGTCATAAACGACCTCTATGTATACATTTTGACTTGGTTGGATCAAAATTGCAATGATTTGTATAGTCATGACTCTCTTGTTGAAAAATCGAAAATTTTCAAAAAATGTTTCTTCTATCGAAAAATGTCAAATTTGATCATTTTTGGCTTATTTATACTTAGTCCAGTCATAAACGACCCCTATGTATACATTTTGACTTATTTGGATCAAAATTTCAATGATTTGTATAGTCATGAGTCTCTTGTTGAAAAATCGAAAATTTTCAAAAAATGTTTTTTCTATCGAAAAATGTCAAATTTGATCATTTTTGGCTTATTTATACTTAGTCCAGTCATAAACGACCTCTTTGTATACATTTTGACTTATTTTGATCAAAATTGCAATGATTTGTATAGTCATGAGTCTCTTGTTGAAAAATCGAAAATTTTCAAAAAATGTTTTTTTCTATCGAAAAATGTCAAATTTGATCATTTTTGGCTTATTAATACTTAGTCCAGTCATAAACGACCTCTATGTATACATTTTGACTTATTTGGATCAAAATTTCAATGATTTTTATAGTCATGACTCTCTTGTTGAAAAATCGAAAATTTTCAAAAAATGTTTCTTCTATCGAAAAATGTCAAATTTGATCATTTTTGGCTTATTTATACTTAGTCCAGTCATAAACGACCTCTATGTATACATTTTGACTTATTTGGATCAAAATTTCAATGATTTGTATAGTCATGAGTCTCTTGTTGAAAAATCGAAAATTTTCAAAAAATGTTTTTTTCTATCGAAAAAATGTCAAATTTGATCATTTTTGGGTTATTTATACTTAGCCCAGTCATAACCGACCTCTATGTATACATTTTGACTTATTTGGATCAAAATTGCAATGATTTGTATAGTCATCACTCTCTTGTTGAAAAATCGAAAATTTTCAAAAAATGTTTTTTCTATCGAAAAATGTCAAATTTAATCATTTTTAGCTTATTTATACTTAGTTTAGTCATAATCGACCTATTTGGTTACATTTTGACTTATTTGGATCAAAATTGCAATGATTTGTATAGTCATGACTCTCTTGTTGAAAAATCGAAAATTTTCAAAAAATGTTTTTTTCTATCGAAAAATGTCAAATTTGATCATTTTTGGCTTATTTATACTTAGTCCAGTCATAAACGACCTCTATGTATACATTTTGACTTATTTGGATCAAAATTGCAATGATTTGTATAGTCATGACTCTCTTGTTGAAAAATCGAAAATTTTCAAAAAATGTTTTTTCTATCAAAAATGTCAAATTTGATCATTTTTGGCTTATTTATACTTAGTCCAGTCAAAAACGACCCCTATGTATACATTTTGACTTATTTGGATCAAAATTTCAATGATTTGTATAGTCATCACTCTCTTGTTGAAAAATCGAAAATTTTCAAAAAATGTTTTTTCTATCGAAAAATGTCAAATTTAATCATTTTTAGCTTATTTATACTTAGTCCAGTCATAAACGACCTCTATGGTTACATTTTGACTTATTTGGATCAAAATTGCAATGATTTGTATAGTCATGAGTCTCTTGTTGAAAAATCGAAAATTTTCAAAAAATGTTTTTCTATCGAAAAATGTCAAATTTGATCATTTTTGGCTTATTTATACTTATCCCAGTCATAACTGACCTCTATGTATACATTTTGACTTATTTGGATCAAAATTGCAATGATTTGTACAGTCATGACTCTCCTGTTGAAAAATCGAAAATTTTCAAAAAATGTTTTTTCTATCGAAAAATGTCAAATTTGATCATTTATGGCTTATTTATACTTAGTCCAGTCATAAACGACCCCTATGTATACATATTGACTTATTTGGATCAAAATTTCAATGATTTGTATAGTCATGAGTCTCTTGTTGAAAAATCGAAAATTTTCAAAAAATGTTTTTTTCTATCGAAAAATGTCAAATTTGATCATTTTTGGCTTATTTATACTTAGTCCAGTCATAAACGACCTCTATGTATACATTTTGACTTATTTTGAGCAAAATTTCAATGATTTGTATAGTCATGAGTCCTTTGTTGAAAAATCGAATATTTTCAAAAAATGTTTTTTATATCGAAAAATGTTAAATTTGATCATTTTTGGCTTATTTATACTTAGTCTAGTCATAAACGACCTCTATGTATACATTTTGACTTATTTGGATCAAAATGGCAATGATTTGTATAGTCATGACTCTCTTGTTGAAAAATCGAAAATTTTCAAAAAATGTTTTTTTCTATCGAAAAATGTCAAATTTGATCATTTTTGGCTTATTTATACTTAGTCCAGTCATAAACGACCTCCATGTATACATTTTGACTTATTTGGATCAAAATTTCAATGATTTGTATAGTCATGAGTCTCTTGTTGAAAAATCGAAAATTTTCAAAAAATGTTTTTTTCTATCGAAAAATGTCAAATTTGACCATTTTTGGCTTATTTATACTTAGTCCAGTCATAAACGACCCCTATGTATACATTTTATATTATTTGGATCAAAATTTCAATGATTTGTATAGTCATCACTCTCCTGTTGAAAAATCGAAAATTTTCAAAAAATGTTTTTTCTATCGAAAAATGTCAAATTTAATCATTTTTAGCTTATTTATACTTAGTCCAGTCATAAACGACATCTATGGTTACATTTTGACTTATATGGATCAAAATTGCAATGATTTGTATAGTCATGAGTCTCTTGTTGAAAAATCGAAAATTTTCAAAAAATGTTTTTCTATCGAAAAATGTCAAATTTGATCATTTTTGGCTTATTTATACTTAGCCCAGTCATAACCGACCTCTATGTATACATTTTGACTTATTTGGATCAAAATTGCAATGATTTGTATAGTCATGACTCTCTTGTTGAAAAATCGAAAATTTTCAAAAAATGTTTTTTCTATCGAAAAATGTCAAATTTGATCATTTTTGGCTTATTTATACTTAGTCCAGTCATAAACGACCCCTATGTATACATTTTGACTTATTTGGATCAAATTTTCAATGATTTGTATAGTCATGACTCTCTTGTTGAAAAATCGAAAATTTTCAAAAAATGTTTTTTCTAGCGAAAAATGTCAAATTTGATCATTTTTGGCTTATTTATACTTAGTCCAGTCATAAACGACCTCCATGTATACATTTTGACTTATTTTGATCAAAATTTCAATGATTTGTATAGTCATGAGTCTCTTGTTGAAAAATCGAATATTTTCAAAAAATGTTTTTTATATCGAAAAATGTTAAATTTGATCATTTTTGGCTTATTTATACTTAGTCTAGTCATAAACGACCTCTATGTATACATTTTGACTTATTTGGATCAAAATGGCAATGATTATTATAGTCATGACTCTTTTGTTGAAAAATCGAAAATTTTCAAAAAATGTTTTTTCTATCGAAAAATGTCAAATTTGATCATTTTTGGCTTATTTATACTTAGTCCAGTCATAAACGACCTCCATGTATACATTTTGACTTATTTGGATCAAAATTTCATTGATTTGTATAGTCATGAGTCTCTTGTTGAAAAATCGATAATTTTCAAAAAGTGTTTTTTCTATCGAAAATTGTCAAATTTGACCATTTTTGGCGTATTTATACTTAGTCCAGTCATAAACGACCTCTTTGTATACATTTTGACTTATTTGGATCAAAATTGCAATGATTTGTATAGTCATGACTCTCTTGTTGAAAAATCGAAAATTTTCAAAAAATGTTTTTTCTATCGAAAAATGTCAAATTTGATCATTTTTAGCTTATTTATACTTAGTCCAGTCATAAACGACCTCTATGTATACATTTTGACTTATTTGGATCAAAATTTCAATGATTTGTATAGTCATGAGTCTCTTGTTGAAAAATCGAAAATTTTCAAAAAATGTTTTTTCTATCGAAAAATGTCAAATTTGATCATTTTTGGCTTATTTATACTTAGTCCAGTCATAAACGACCTCTATGTATATATTTTGACTTATTTGGATCAAAATTGCAATGATTTGTATGGTCATGACTCTCTTGTTGAAAAATCGAAAATTTTCAAAAAATGTTTTTTCTGTCGAAAAATGTCAAATTTGATCATTTTTGGCTTATTTATACTTAGTCCAGTCATAAACGACCTCTATGTATACATTTTGACTTATTTGGATCAAAATTGCAATTATTTGTATAGTCATGACTCTCTTGTTGAAAAATCGAAAATTTTCAAAAAATGTTTTTTCTATCGAAAAATGTCAAATTTGATCTTTTTTGGCTTATTTATACTTAGTCCAGTCATAAACGACCTCTATGTATACATTTTGACTTATTTTGATCAAAATTTCAATGATTTGTATAGTCATGACTCGCTTGTTGAAAAATCGAAAATTTTCAAAAAATATTTTTTATATCGAAAAATGTCAAATTTTAACATTTTTGGCTTATTTATACTTAGTCCAGTCATAAACGACCTCTATGTATACATTTTGACTTATTTGGATCAAAATTGCAATGATTTGAATAGTCATGACTCTCTTGTTGAAAAATTGAAAATTTTCAAAAAATGTTTTTTCTATCGAAAATTGTCAAATTTGATCATTTTTGGCTTATTTATACTTAGTCCAGTCATAAACCATCTCTATGTATACATTTTGACTTATTTGGATCAAAATGGCAATGATTTGTATAGTCATGACTCTCTTGTTGAAAAATCGAAAATTTTCAAAAAATATTTTTTCTATCGAAAAATGTCAAATTTGATCATTTTTGGCTTATTTATACTTAGCCCAGTCATAAGCGACCTCTATGTATACATTTTGACTTATTTGGATCAAAATTGCAATGATTATTATAGTCATGACTCTCTTGTTGAAAAATCGAAAATTTTCAAAAAATGTTTTTATTATCGAAAAATGTCAAATTTGATCACTTTTGGCTTATTTATACTTAGTCCAGTCATAAACGACCTCCATGTATACATTTTTGACTTATTTGGATCAAAATTTCATTGATTTGTATAGTCATGAGTCTCTTGTTGAAAAATCGAAAATTTTCAAAAAATGTTTTTTTCTATCGAAAAATGTCAAATTTGACCATTTTTGGCGTATTTATAGTTAGTCCAGTCATAAACGACCTCTTTGTATACATTTTGACTTATTTGGATCAAAATTGCAATGATTTGTATAGTCATGACTCTCTTGTTGAAAAATCGAAAATTTTCAAAAAATGTTTTTTCTATCGAAAAATGTCAAATTTGATCATTTTTAGCTTATTTATACTTAGTCCAGTCATAAACGACCTCTATGTATACATTTTGACTTATTTGAATCAAAATTTCAATGACTTGTATAGTCATGAGTCTCTTGTTGAAAAATCGAAAATTTTCAAAAAATGTTTTTTCTATCGAAAAATGTCAAATTTGATCATTTTTGGCTTATTTATACTTAGTCCAGTCATAAACGACCTCTATGTATATATTTTGACTTATTTGGATCAAAATTCCAATGATTTGTATGGTCATGACTCTCTTGTTGAAAAATCGAAAATTTTCAAAAAATGTTTTTTCTGTCGAAAAATGTCAAATTTGATCATTTTTGGCTTATTTATACTTAGTCTAGTCATTTACGACCTCTATGTATACATTTTGACTTATTTGGATTAAAATTGCAATTATTTGTATAGTCATGACTCTCTTGTTGAAAAATCGAAAATTTTCAAAAAATGTTTTTTCTATCGAAAAATGTCAAATTTGATCTTTTTTGGCTTATTTATACTTAGTCCAGTCATAAACGACCTCTATGTATACATTTTGACTTATTTTGATCAAAATTTCAATGATTTGTATAGTCATGACTCGCTTGTTGAAAAATCGAAAATTTTCAAAAAATATTTTTTATATCGAAAAATGTCAAATTTTAACATTTTTGGCTTATTTATACTTAGTCCAGTCATAAACGACCCCTATGTATACATTTTGACTTATTTGGATCAAAATTTCAATGATTTGTTTAGTCATGAGTCTCTTGTTGAAAAATCGAAAATTTTCAAAAAATGTTTTTTCTATCGAAAAATGTCAAATTTGATCATTTTTGGCTTATTTACACTTAGTCCAGTCATAAACGACCTCTTTGTATACATTTTGACTTATTTGGATCAAAATTGCAATGATTTGTATAGTCATGAGTCTCTTGTTGAAAAATCGAAAATTTTCAAAAAATATTTTTTATATCGAAAAATGTCAAATTTTAACATTTTTGGCTTATTTATACTTAGTCCAGTCATAAACGACCTCTATGTATACATTTTGACTTATTTGGATCAAAATTGCAATGATTTGAATAGTCATGACTCTCTTGTTGAAAAATTGAAAATTTTCAAAAAATGTTTTTTTCTATCGAAAATTGTCAAATTTGATCATTTTTGGCTTATTTATACTTAGTCCAGTCATAAACCATCTCTATGTATACATTTTGACTTATTTGGATCAAAATGGCAATGATTTGTATAGTCATGACTCTCTTGTTGAAAAATCGAAAATTTTCAAAAAATATTTTTTCTATCGAAAAATGTCAAATTTGATCATTTTTGGCTTATTTATACTTAGCCCAGTCATAAGCGACCTCTATGTATACATTTTGACTTATTTGGATCAAAATTGCAATGATTATTATAGTCATGACTCTCTTGTTGAAAAATCGAAAATTTTCAAAAAATGTTTTTATTATCGAAAAATGTCAAATTTGATCACTTTTGGCTTATTTATACTTAGTCCAGTCATAAACGACCTCCATGTATACATTTTGACTTATTTGGATCAAAATTTCATTGATTTGTATAGTCATGAGTCTCTTGTTGAAAAATCGAAAATTTTCAAAAAATGTTTTTTCTATCGAAAAATGTCAAATTTGACCATTTTTGGCGTATTTATAGTTAGTCCAGTCGTAAACGACCTCTATGTATACATTTTGACTTATTTGGATCAAAATTTCAATGATTTGTTTAGTCATGAGTCTCTTGTTGAAAAATCGAAAATTTTCAAAAAATGTTTTTTTCTATCGAAAAATGTCAAATTTGATCATTTTTGGCTTATTTACACTTAGTCCAGTCATAAACGACCTCTTTGTATACATTTTGACTTATTTGGATCAAAATTGCAATGATTTGTATAGTCATGAGTCTCTTGTTGAAAAATCGAAAATTTTCAAAAAATGTTTTTTCTATCGAAAAATGTCAAATTTGATCATTTTTGGCTTATTTATACTTAGTCCAGTCATAAACGACCTCTATGTATATATTTTGACTTATTTGGATCAAAATTGCAATGATTTGTATGGTCTTGACTCTCTTGTTGAAAAATCGAAAATTTTCAAAAAATGTTTTTTCTGTCGAAAAATGTCAAATTTGATCATTTTTGGCTCATTTATACTTAGTCCAGTCATAAACGACCTCTATGTATACATTTTGACTTAGTTGGATCAAAATTGCAATGATTTGTATAGTCATGACTCTCTTGTTGAAAAATCGAAAATTTTCAAAAAATTTTTTTCTATCGAAAAATGTCAAATTTGATCTTTTTTGGCTTATTTATACTTAGTCCAGTCAAAAACGACCTCTATGTATACATTTTGACTTATTTTGATGAAAATTTCAATGATTTGTATAGTCATGAGTCTCTTGTTGAAAAATCGAATATTTTCAAAAATTGTTTTTTATATCGAAAAATGTTAAATTTGATCATTTTTGGCTTATTTATACTTAGTCTAGTCATAAACGACCTCTATGTAAACATTTTGACTTATTTGGATCAAAATGGCAATGATTTGAATAGTCATGACTCTCTTGTTGAAAAATCGAAAATTTTAAAAAAATGTTTTTTCTATCGAAAAATGTCAAATTTGATCATTTTTGGCTTATTTATACTCAGTCCAGTCATAAACGACCTCTATGTATACATTTTGACTTATTTGGATCAAAATTGCAATGATTTGTATAGTCATGAGTCTCTTGTTGAAAAATCGAAACTTTCAAAAAATGTTATTTCTATCGAAAAATGTCAAATTTGATCATTTTTGGCTTATTTATACTTAGCCCAGTCATAAGCGACCTCTATGTATACATTTTGACTTATTTGGATCAAAATTGCAATGATTATTATAGTCATGACTCTCTTGTTGAAAAATCGAAAATTTTCAAAAAATGTTTTTTCTATCGAAAAATGTCAAATTTGATCATTTTTGGCTTATTTATACTTAGTCTAGTCATAATTGACCTCCATGTATACATTTTGACTTATTTGGATCAAAATTTCATTGATTTGTATAGTCATGAGTCTCTTGTTGAAAAATCGAAAATTTTCAAAAAGTGTTTTTTCTATCGAAAAATGTCAAATTTGACCATTTTTGGCGTATTTATACTTAGTCCAGTCATAAACGACCTCTTTGTATACATTTTGACTTATTTGGATCAAAATTGCAATGATTTGTATAGTCATGACTCTCTTGTTGAAAAATCGAAAATTTTCAAAAAATGTTTTTTCTATCGAAAAATGTCAAATTTGATCATTTTTAGCTTATTTATACTTAGTCCAGTCATAAACGACCTCTATGTATACATTTTGACTTATTTGAATCAAAATTTCAATGACTTGTATAGTCATGAGTCTCTTGTTGAAAAATCGAAAATTTTCAAAAAATGTTTTTTCTATCGAAAAATGTCAAATTTGATCATTTTTGGCTTATTTATACTTAGTCCAGTCATAAACGACCTCTATGTATATATTTTGACTTATTTGGATCAAAATTGCAATGATTTGTATGGTCATGACTCTCTTGTTGAAAAATCGAAAATTTTCAAAAAATGTTTTTTCTGTCGAAAAATGTCAAATTTGATCATTTTTGGCTTATTTATACTTAGTCTAGTCATTTACGACCTCTATGTATACATTTTGACTTATTTGGATTAAAATTGCAATTATTTGTATAGTCATGACTCTCTTGTTGAAAAATCGAAAATTTTCAAAAAATGTTTTTTCTATCGAAAAATGTCAAATTTGATCTTTTTTGGCTTATTTATACTTAGTCCAGTCATAAACGACCTCTATGTATACATTTTGACTTATTTTGATCAAAATTTCAATGATTTGTATAGTCATGACTCGCTTGTTGAAAAATCGAAAATTTTCAAAAAATATTTTTTATATCGAAAAATGTCAAATTTTAACATTTTTGGCTTATTTATACTTAGTCCAGTCATAAACGACCTCTATGTATACATTTTGACTTATTTGGATCAAAATTTCAATGATTTGTTTAGTCATGAGTCTCTTGTTGAAAAATCGAAAATTTTCAAAAAATGTTTTTTCTATCGAAAAATGTCAAATTTGATCATTTTTGGCTTATTTACACTTAGTCCAGTCATAAACGACCTCTTTGTATACATTTTGACTTATTTGGATCAAAATTGCAATGATTTGTATAGTCATGAGTCTCTTGTTGAAAAATCGAAAATTTTCAAAAAATGTTTTTTCTATCGAAAAATGTCAAATTTGATCATTTTTGGCTTATTTATACTTAGTCCAGTCATAAACGACCTCTATGTATATATTTTGACTTATTTGGATCAAAATTGCAATGATTTGTATGGTCTTGACTCTCTTGTTGAAAAATCGAAAATTTTCAAAAAATGTTTTTTCTGTCGAAAAATGTCAAATTTGATCATTTTTGGCTTATTTATACTTAGTCCAGTCATAAACGACCTCTATGTATACATTTTGACTTAGTTGGATCAAAATTGCAATGATTTGTATAGTCATGACTCTCTTGTTGAAAAATCGAAAATTTTCAAAAAATTTTTTTCTATCGAAAAATGTCAAATTTGATCTTTTTTGGCTTATTTATACTTAGTCCAGTCAAAAACGACCTCTATGTATACATTTTGACTTATTTTGATCAAAATTTCAATGATTTGTATAGTCATGAGTCTCTTGTTGAAAAATCGAATATTTTCAAAAATTGTTTTTTATATCGAAAAATGTTAAATTTGATCATTTTTGGCTTATTTATACTTAGTCTAGTCATAAACGACCTCTATGTAAACATTTTGACTTATTTGGATCAAAATGGCAATGATTTGTATAGTCATGACTCTCTTGTTGAAAAATCGAAAATTTTAAAAAAATGTTTTTTCTATCGAAAAATGTCAAATTTGATCATTTTTGGCTTATTTATACTTAGTCCAGTCATAAACGACCTCTATGTATACATTTTGACTTATTTGGATCAAAATTGCAATGATTTGTATAGTCATGAGTCTCTTGTTGAAAAATTGAAACTTTCAAAAAATGTTATTTCTATCGAAAAATGTCAAATTTGATCATTTTTGGCTTATTTATAATTAGCCCAGTCATAAGCGACCTCTATGTATACATTTTGACTTATTTGGATCAAAATTGCAATGATTATTATAGTCATGACTCTCTTGTTGAAAAATCGAAAATTTTCAAAAAATGTTTTTTCTATCGAAAAATGTCAAATTTGATCATTTTTGGCTTATTTATACTTAGTCCAGTCATAAACGACCCCTATGTATATATTTTGACTTATTTGGATCAAAATTGCAATGATTTGTATGGTCATGACTCTCTTGTTGAAAAATCGAAAATTTTCAAAAAATGTTTTTTCTGTCGAAAAATGTCAAATTTGATCATTTTTGGCTTATTTATACTTAGTCTAGTCATTTACGACCTCTATGTATACATTTTGACTTATTTGGATTAAAATTGCAATTATTTGTATAGTCATGACTCTCTTGTTGAAAAATCGAAAATTTTCAAAAAATGTTTTTTTCTATCGAAAAATGTCAAATTTGATCTTTTTTTGGCTTATTTATACTTAGTCCAGTCATAAACGACCTCTTTGTATACATTTTGACTTATTTTGATCAAAATTTCAATGATTTGTATAGTCATGACTCGCTTGTTGAAAAATCGAAAATTTTCAAAAAATATTTTTTATATCGAAAAATGTCAAATTTTAACATTTTTGGCTTATTTATACTTAGTCCAGTCATAAACGACCTCTATGTATACATTTTGACTTATTTGGATCAAAATTTCAATGATTTGTTTAGTCATGAGTCTCTTGTTGAAAAATCGAAAATTTTCAAAAAATGTTTTTTCTATCGAAAAATGTCAAATTTGATCATTTTTGGCTTATTTACACTTAATCCAGTCATAAACGACCTCTTTGTATACATTTTGACTTATTTGGATCAAAATTGCAATGATTTGTATAGTCATGAGTCTCTTGTTGAAAAATCGAAAATTTTCAAAAAATGTTTTTTCTATCGAAAAATGTCAAATTTGATCATTTTTGGCTTATTTATACTTAGTCCAGTCATAAACGACCTCTATGTATATATTTTGACTTATTTGGATCAAAATTGCAATGATTTGTATGGTCTTGACTCTCTTGTTGAAAAATCGAAAATTTTCAAAAAATGTTTTTTCTGTCGAAAAATGTCAAATTTGATCATTTTTGGCTTATTTATACTTAGTCCAGTCATAAACGACCTCTATGTATACATTTTGACTTAGTTGGATCAAAATTGCAATGATTTGTATAGTCATGACTCTCTTGTTGAAAAATCGAAAATTTTCAAAAAATTTTTTTCTATCGAAAAATGTCAAATTTGATCTTTTTTGGCTTATTTATACTTAGTCCAGTCAAAAACGACCTCTATGTATACATTTTGACTTATTTTGATCAAAATTTCAATGATTTGTATAGTCATGAGTCTCTTGTAGAAAAATCGAAAATTTTCAAAAATTGTTTTTTATATCGAAAAATGTTAAATTTGATCATTTTTGGCTTATTTATACTTAGTCCAGTCATAAGCGACCTCTATGTATACATTTTGACTTATTTGGATCAAAATTGCAATGATTATTATAGTCATGACTCTCTTGTTGAAAAATCGAAAATTTTCAAAAAATGTTTTTATTATCGAAAAATGTCAAATTTGATCACTTTTGGCTTATTTATACTTAGTCCAGTCATAAACGACCTCCATGTATACATTTTGACTTATTTGGATCGAAATTTCATTGATTTGTATAGTCATGAGTCTCTTGTTGAAAAATCGAAAATTTTCAAAAAATGTTTTTTCTATCGAAAAATGTCAAATTTGACCATTTTTGGCGTATTTATACTTAGTCCAGTCATAAACGAGCTCTATGTATACATTTTGACTTATTTGGATCAAAATTGCAATGATTTGTATAGTCATGACTCTCTTGTTGAAAAATCGAAAATTTTCAAAAAATGTTTTTTCTATCGAAAAATGTCAAATTTGATCATTTTTGGCTTATTTACACTTAGTCCAGTCATAAACGACCTCTTTGTATACATTTTGACTTATTTGGATCAAAATCGCAATGATTTGTATAGTCATGACTCTCTTGTTGAAAAATCGATAATTTTCAAAAAATGTTTTTTCTATCGAAAAATGTCAAATTTGATCATTTTTAGCTTATTTATACTTCTTAGTCCAGTCAAAAACGACCTCTATGTATACATTTTGACTTATTTGGATCAAAATTTCAATGATTTGTATAATCATGAGTCTCTTGTTGAAAAATCGAAAATTTTCAAAAAATGTTTTTTCTATCGAAAAATGTCAAATTTGATCATTTTTGGCTTATTTATACTTAGTCCAGTCATAGACGACCTCTATGTATATATTTTGACTTATTTGGATCAAAATTGCAATGATTTGTATGGTCATGACTCTCTTGTTGAAAAATCGAAAATTTTCAAAAAATGTTTTTTCTGTCGAAAAATGTCAAATTTGATCATTTTTGGCTTATTTATACTTAGTCCAGTCATAAACGACCTCTATGTATACATTTTGACTTATTTGGATCAAAATCGCAATGATTTGTACAGTCATGACTCTCTTGTTGAAAAATCGAAAATTTTCAAAAAATGTTTTTTTTATCGAAAAATGTCAAATTTGATCTTTTTTGGCTTATTTATACTTAGTCCAGTCATAAACGACCTCTTTGTATACATTTTGACTTATTTGGATCAAAATCGCAATGATTTGTATAGTCATGACTCTCTTGTTGAAAAATCGAAAATTTTCAAAAAATGTTTTTTCTATCGAAAAATGTCAAATTTGATCATTTTTAGCTTATTTATACTTCTTAGTCCAGTCAAAAACGACCTCTATGTATACATTTTGACTTATTTGGATCAAAATTTCAATGATTTGTATAATCATGAGTCTCTTGTTGAAAAATCGAAAATTTTCAAAAAATGTTTTTTCTATCGAAAAATGTCAAATTTGATCATTTTTGGCTTATTTATACTTAGTCCAGTCATAGACGACCTCTATGTATATATTTTGACTTATTTGGATCAAAATTGCAATGATTTGTATGGTCATGACTCTCTTGTTGAAAAATCGAAAATTTTCAAAAAATGTTTTTTCTGTCGAAAAATGTCAAATTTGATCATTTTTGGCTTATTTATACTTAGTCCAGTCATAAACGACCTCTATGTATACATTTTGACTTATTTGGATCAAAATCGCAATGATTTGTACAGTCATGACTCTCTTGTTGAAAAATCGAAAATTTTCAAAAAATGTTTTTTTTATCGAAAAATGTCAAATTTGATCTTTTTTGGCTTATTTATACTTAGTCCAGTCATAAACGACCTCTATGTATACATTTTGACTTATTTGGATCAAAATTTCAATGATTTGTATAGTCATGACTCGCTTGTTGAAAAATCGAAAATTTTCAAAAAATATTTTTTATATCGAAAAATGTCAAATTTGATCATTTTTGGCTTATTTATACTTAGTCCAGTCATAAACGACCTCTATGTATACATTTTGACTTATTTGGATCAAAATTGCAATGATTTGTATAGTCATGAGTCTCTTGTTGAAAAATCGAAACTTTCAAAAAATGTTATTTCTATCGAAAAATGTCAAATTTGATCATTTTTGGCTTATTTATACTTAGCCCAGTCATAAGCGACCTCTATGTATACATTTTGACTTATTTGGATCAAAATTGCAATGATTATTATAGTCATGACTCTCTTGTTGAAAAATCGAAAATTTTCAAAAAATGTTTTTATTATCGAAAAATGTCAAATTTGATCACTTTTGGCTTATTTATACTTAGTCCAGTCATAAACGACCTCCATGTATACATTTTGACTTATTTGGATCGAAATTTCATTGATTTGTATAGTCATGAGTCTCTTGTTGAAAAATCGAAAATATTCAAAAAATGTTTTTTCTATCGAAAAATGTCAAATTTGATCATTTTTGGCTTATTTACACTTAGTCCAGTCATTAACGACCTCTATGTATACATTTTGACTTATTTGGATCAAAATCGCAATGATTTGTATAGTCATGACTCTCTTGTTGAAAAATCGAAAATTTTCAAAAAATGTTTTTTCTATCGAAAAATGTCAAATTTGATCATTTTTAGCTTATTTATACTTCTTAGTCCAGTCAAAAACGACCTCTATGTATACATTTTGACTTATTTGGATCAAAATTTCAATGATTGGTATAATCATGAGTCTCTTGTTGAAAAATCGAAAATTTTCAAAAAATGTTTTTTCTATCGAAAAATGTCAAATTTGATCATTTTTGGCTTATTTATACTTAGTCCAGTCATAGACGACCTCTATGTATATATTTTGACTTATTTGGATCAAAATTGCAATGATTTGTATGGTCATGACTCTCTTGTTGAAAAATCCAAAATTTTCCAAAAATGTTTTTTCTGTCGAAAAATGTCAAATTTGATCATTTTTGGCTTATTTATACTTAGTCCAGTCATTAACGACCTCTATGTATACATTTTGACTTATTTGGATCAAAATCGCAATGATTTGTATAGTCATGACTCTCTTGTTGAAAAATCGAAAATTTTCAAAAAATGTTTTTTCTATCGAAAAATGTCAAATTTGATCTTTTTTGGCTTATTTATACTTAGTCCAGTCATAAACGACCTCTATGTATACATTTTGACTTATTTGGATCAAAATTTCAATGATTTGTATAGTCATGACTCGCTTGTTGAAAAATCGAAAATTTTCAAAAAATATTTTTTATATCGAAAAATGTCAAATTTGATCATTTTTGGCTTATTTATACTTAGTCCAGTCATAAACGACCTCTATGTATACATTTTGACTTATTTGGATCAAAATTGCAATGATTTGTATAGTCATGACTCTCTTGTTGAAAAATCGAAAATTTTCAAAAAATGTTTTTTCTATCGAAAAATGTCAAATTTGATCTCTTTTGGCTTATTTATACTTGGTCCAGTCATAAACGACCTCTATGTATACATTTTGACTTATTTGGATCAAAATTGCAATGATTTGTATAGTCATGACTCTCTTGTTGAAAAATCGAAAATTTTCAAAAAATGTTTTTTCTATCGAAAAATGTCAAATTTGATCTTTTTTGGCTTATTTATACTTAGTCCAGTCATAAACGACCTCTATGTATACATTTTGACTTATTTGGATCAAAATTTCAATGATTTGTATAGTCATGAGTCTCTTGTTGAAAAATCGAAAATTTTCAAAAAATATTTTTTCTATCGAAAAATGTCAAATTTGATCATTTTTGGCTTATTAATACTTAGTCCAGTCATAAAACGACCTCTATGTATACATTTTGACTTATTTGGATCAAAATTTCAATGATTTGTATAGTCATGACTCCCTTGTTGAAATATCGAAAATTTTCAAAAAATGTTTTTTCTATCGAAAAATGTAAAATTTGATCATTTTTGGCTTATTTATACTTAGTCATGTCATAAACGACCTCTATGTATACATTTTGACTTATTTGGATCAAAATTGCAATGATTTGTATAGTCATGACTCTCTTGTTTAAAAATCGAAAATTTTCAAAAAATGTTTTTTCTATCGAAAAATGTCAAATTTGATCATTTTTGGCTTATTTATACTTAGTCCAGTCATAAACGACCTCTATGTATACATTTTGACTTATTTGGATCAAAATTGCAATGATTTGTATATGCATGACTCTCTTGTTGAAAAATCGAAAATTTTAAAAAAATGTTTTTTCTATCGAAAAATGTCAAATTTGATCATTTTTGGCTTATTTATACTTAGTCCAGTCATAAACGACCTCTATGTATACATTTTGACTTATTTGGATCAAAATTGCAATGATTTGTATAGTCATGACTCTCTTGTTGAAAAATCGAAAATTTTCAAAAAAGGTTTTTTCTATCGAAAAATGTCAAATTTGATCATTTTTGGCTTATTTATACTAAGTCCAGTCATAAACTACCTCTATGTATACATTTTGACTTATTTGGATCAAAATTTTAATGATATTCAAGTCATGATTCTGTTGTTGAAAAATCGAAAATTTTCAAAAAATATTTTTTCTATCGAAAAATGTCAAATTTGATCATTTTTGGCTTATTTATACTTAGTCCAGTCATTAACGACCTCTTTTTATACATTTTGACTTATTTGGATCAAAATTTCAATGATTTGTATAGTCATGAGTCTCTTGTTAAAAAATCGAAAATTTTCAAAAAATATTTTTTCTATCGAAAAATGTCAAATTTGATCATTTTTGGCTTATTTATACTTAGTCCAGTCATTAACGACCTCTATTTATACATTTTGACTTATTTTGATCAAAATTTCAATGATATTCAAGTCATGAGTCTCTTGTTGCAAAATCGAAAATTTTCAAAAAATATTTTTTCTATCGAAAAATGTCAAATTTGATCATTTTTGGCTTATTTATACTTAGTCCAGTCATAAACGACCTCTTTGTATACATTTTGACTTATTTGGATCAAAATTTCAATGATTTGTATAGTCATGACTCCCTTGTTGAAATATCGAAAATTTTCAAAAAATGTTTTTTCTATCGAAAAATGTCAAATTTGATCATTTTTGGCTTATTTATACTTAGTCATGTCATAAACGACCTCTATGTATACATTTTGACTTATTCGGATCAAAATTGCAATGATTTGTATAGTCATGACTCTCTTGTTTAAAAATCGAAAATTTTCAAAAAATGTTTTTTCTATCGAAAAATGTCAAATTTGATCATTTTTGGCTTATTTATACTTAGTCCAGTCATAAACGACCTCTATGTATACATTTTGACTTATTTGGATCTAAATTTTAATGATTTGTATAGTCATGACTATCTTGTTGAAAAATCGAAAATTTTCAAAAAATGTTTTTTCTATCGAAAAATGTCAAATTTGATCATTTTTGGCTTATTTATACTTAGTCCAGTCATAAACGACCTCTATGTATACATTTTGACTTATTTGGATCAAAATTTCAATGATTTGTATAGTCATGACTCTCTTGTTGAAAAATCGAAAATTTTCAAAAAATATTTTTTCTATCGAAAAATGTCAAATTTGATCATATTTGGCTTATTTATACTTATTCCAGTCATAAACGACCTCTATGTATACATTTTGACTTATTTGGATCAAAATTTCAATGATTTGTATAGTCATGAGTCTCTTGTTGAAAAATCGAAAATTTTCAAAAAATGTTTTTTCTATCGAAAAATGTCAAATTTGATCATTTTTGGCTTATTTATAATTAGTCATGTCATAAACGACCTCTATGTATACATTTTGACTTATTTGGATCAAAATTGCAATGATTTGTATAGTCATGACTCTCTTGTTGAAAAATCGAAAATTTTCAAAAAAGGTTTTTTCTATCGAAAAATGTCAAATTTGATCATTTTTGGCTTATTTATACTAAGTCCAGTCATAAACTACCTCTATGTATACATATTGACTTATTTGGATCAAAATTTTAATGATATTCAAGTCATGATTCTGTTGTTGAAAAATCGAAAATTTTCAAAAAATATTTTTTCTATCGAAAAATGTCAAATTTGATCATTTTTGGCTTATTTATACTTAGTCCAGTCATTAACGACCTCTTTTTATACATTTTGACATATTTGGATCAAAATTTCAATGATTTGTATAGTCATGAGTCTCTTGTTGAAAAATCGAAAATTTTCAAAAAATATTTTTTCTATCGAAAAATGTCAAATTTGATCATTTTTGGCTTATTTATACTTAGTCATGTCATAAACGACCTCTATGTATACATTTTGACTTATTCGGATCAAAATTGCAATGATTTGTATAGTCATGACTCTCTTGTTTAAAAATCGAAAATTTTCAAAAAATGTTTTTTCTATCGAAAAATGTCAAATTTGATCATTTTTGGCTTATTTATACTTAGTCCAGTCATAAACGACCTCTATGTATACATTTTGACTTATTTGGATCTAAATTTTAATGATTTGTATAGTCATGACTATCTTGTTGAAAAATCGAAAATTTTCAAAAAATGTTTTTTCTATCGAAAAATGTCAAATTTGATCATTTTTGGCTTATTTATACTTAGTCCAGTCATAAACGACCTCTATGTATACATTTTGACTTATTTGGATCAAAATTTCAATGATTTGTATAGTCATGACTCTCTTGTTGAAAAATCGAAAATTTTCAAAAAATATTTTTTCTATCGAAAAATGTCAAATTTGATCATATTTGGCTTATTTATACTTATTCCAGTCATAAACGACCTCTATGTATACATTTTGACTTATTTGGATCAAAATTTCAATGATTTGTATAGTCATGAGTCTCTTGTTGAAAAATCGAAAATTTTCAAAAAATGTTTTTTCTATCGAAAAATGTCAAATTTGATCATTTTTGGCTTATTTATAATTAGTCATGTCATAAACGACCTCTATGTATACATTTTGACTTATTTGGATCTAAATTTTAATGATTTGTATAGTCATGACTATCTTGTTGAAAAATCGAAAATTTTCAAAAAATGTTTTTCATATCGAAAAATGTCAAATTTGATCATTTATGGCTTATTTATACTTAGTCCAGTCCTAAACGACCTCTATGTATACAGTTTGACTTATTTGGATCAAAATTACAATTATTTGTATAGTCATGAGTCTCTTGTTGAAAAATCGAAAATTTTCAAAAAATGTTTTTTCTATCGAAAAATGTCAAATTTGATCATTTTTTGCTTATTAATACTTGGTCCAGTCATAAACGACCTCTATGTATACATTTTGACTTATTTGGATCAAAATTTCAATGATTTGTATAGTCGTGAGTCTCTTGTTGAAAAATCGAAAATTTTCAAAAAATGTTTTTTCTATCAAAAAATGTCAAATTTGATCATTTTTGGCTTATTTATACTTGGTCCAGTCATAAACGACCTCTATGTATACATTTTGACTTATTTGGATCAAAATTGCAATGATTTGTATAGTCGTGAGTCTCTTGTTGAAAAATCGAAAATTTTCAAAAAATGTTTTTTCTATCGAAAAATGTCAAATTTGATCATTTTTGGCTTATTTATACTTGGTCCAGTCATAAACGACCTCTATGTATACATTTTGACTTATTTGGATCAAAATTGCAATGATTTGTATAGTCGTGAGTCTCTTGTTGAAAAATCGAAAATTTTCAAAAAATGTTTTTTCTATCGAAAAATGTCAAATTTGATCATTTTTAGCTTATTTATACTTAGTCCAGTCATAAACGACCTCTATGTATACATTTTGACTTATTTGGATCAAAATTGCAATGATTTGTATAGGCATGACTCTCTTGTTGAAAAATCGAAAATTTTCAAAAAATGTTTTTTGCATCGAAAAATGTCAAATTTGATCATTTTTGGCTTATTTATACTTAGTCATGTCATAAACGACCTCTATGTATACATTTTGACTTATTTGGATCAAAATTTCAATGATTTGTAGAGTCATGAGTCTCTTGTTGAAAAATCGAAAATTTTCAAAAAATGTTTTTTCTGTCAAAAAATGTCAAATTTGATCATTTTTGGCTTATTTATACTTAGTCCAGTCATAAACGACCTCTATGTATACATTTTGACTTATTTGGATCAAAATTTCAATGATTTGTATAGTCATGACTCCCTTGTTGAAATATCGAAAATTTTCAAAAAATGTTTTTTCTATCGAAAAATGTCAAATTTGATCATTTTTGGCTTATTTATACTTAGTCATGTCATAAACGACCTCTATGTATACATTTTGACTTATTTGGATCAAAATTGCAATGATTTGTATAGTCATGACTCTCTTGTTTAAAAATCGAAAATTTTCAAAAAATGTTTTTTCTATCGAAAAATGTCAAATTTGATCATTTTTGGCTTATTTATACTTAGTCATGTCATAAACGACCTCTATGTATACATTTTGACTTATTTGGATCTAAATTTCAATGATTTGTATAGTCATGACTCTCTTGTTGAAAAATCGAAAATTTTCAAAAAATGTTTTTTCTATCGAAAAATGTCAAATTTGATCATTTTTGGCTTATTTATACTTAGTCCAGTCATAAACGACCTCTATGTATACATTTTGACTTATTTGGGAAAAAATTTCAATGATTTGTATAGTCATGACTCTCTTGTTGAAAAATCGAAAATTTTCAAAAAATATTTTTTCTATCGAAAAATGTCAAATTTGATCATTTTTGGCTTATTTATACTTAGTCCAGTCATAAACGACCTCTATGTATACATTTTTACTTATTTGGATCTAAGTTTCAATGATTTGTATAGTCATGAATCTCTTGTTGAAAAATCGAAAATTTTCAAAAAATGTTTTTTCTATCGAAAAATGTCAAATTTGATCATTTTTGGCTTATTTATACTTAGTCCAGTCATAAACGACCTCTATGTATACATTTTGACTTATTTGGATCAAAATTTCAATGATTTGTATAGTCATGACTCTCTTGTTGAAAAATCGAAAATTTTCAAAAAATATTTTTTCTATCGAAAAATGTCAAATTTGATCATTTTTGGCTTATTTATACTAGTCCAGTCCTAAACGACCTCTATGTATACAGTTTGACTTATTTGGATCAAAATTGCAATGATTTGTATAGTCATGAGTCTCTTGTTGAAAAATCGAAAATTTTCAAAAAATGATTTTTCTATCGAAAAATGTCAAATTTGATCATTTTTGGCTTATTTATACTTAGTCCAGTCCTAAACGACCTCTATGTATACAGTTTGACTTATTTGGATCAAAATTGCAATGATTTGTATAGTCATGAGTCTCTTGTTGAAAAATCGAAAATTTTCAAAAAATGATTTTTCTATCGAAAAATGTCAAATTTGATCATTTTTGGCTTATTTATACTTAGTCCAGTCATAACCGACCTCTATGTATACATTTTGACTTATTTGCATCAAAATTTCAATGATTTGTATAGTCGTGAGTCTCTTGTTGAAAAATCGAAAATTTTCAAAAAATGTTTTTTCTATCAAAAAATGTCAAATTTGATCATTTTTGGCTTATTTATACTTAGTCCAGTCATAAACGACCTCTATGTATACATTTTGAATTATTTGGATCAAAATTGCAATGATTTGTATAGGCATAACTCTCTTGTTGAAAAATCGAAAATTTTCATAAAATGTTTTTTCTATCGAAAATTGTCAAATTTGATCATTTTTGGCTTATTTATACTTAGTCCAGTCATAAACGACCTCTATGTATACATTTTGACTTATTTAGATCAAAATTTCAATGATTTGTATAGTCATGAGTCTCTTGTTGAAATATCGAAAATTTTCAAAAAATGTTTTTTCTATCGAAAAATGTCAAATTTGATCATTTTTGGCTTATTTATACTTAGTCCAGTCATAAACGACCTCTATGTATACATTTTGACTTATTTGGATCAAAATTGCAATGATTTGTATAGTCATGACTCTCTTGTTGAAAAATCGAATATATTCAAAAAATGTTTTTTCTATCGAAAAATGTCAAATTTGATCATTTTTGCTTATTTATACTTAGTCCAGTCATAAACGACCTCTATGTATACAGTTTGACTTATTTGAATCAAAATTGCTATGATTTGTATAGTCATGACTCTCTTGTTGAAAAATCGAAAATTTTCAAAAAATATTTTTTCTATCGAAAAATGTCAAATATGATCATTTTTGGCTTATTTATACTTAGTCCAGTCATAAACGACCTCTATGAGTAGAAGAGTCACAGCGTTCCTGGCGCAGTTTGACCTCAAGTAACCCCGCTTGGATGGTACACTTTTTAAAAAAGGGCAAACCTAGGTGAATGTTGGAAACCTCGGAAGTTGGAGGGGATAGATGACGTCATTGACCAATAGTAAATCAAGATGGCGTTGGGAGGTGTGGTGGGGCGTGGCTGACAGAGCGTTAGTGTGTCTCTTGGCGGAAGTGGGGCTTAAAGTGGTGGGCGTGGTTTTGAAAGTGGGGGTTAAAGGGGCGGGAATTGGACGTTAGATAATCGAGCCCACTTTCAGCCCAGTTGGATGGTACACTTTTCCAAAAAGGGCAAACCTCGGTTGAATGCGAAGTTGGAGGGGGGACGTCATTGGCTTTGACCAATAGTAGCGCTGTAAAAATCAAGATGGCGTTGGGAGGTGTGGTGGGGTGAGGAATGGCTAAACGGGGGGTTGGCTTTAACCAATAGTGGCGGAGAGTGAACAGGGGGCGGGGCGTAAGGGCAAACCTAGGTGAATGTTGGAAACCTCGGCATTGGCCAATAGTAAATCAAGATGGAGTCGGGAGGTGTGGTGTTGGGAAATAATGGCTGCCTAAGCATTGATGACGTCATTGGCTTTGACCAATAGTGGCGGAGAGTGAACGGGGGGCGGGACGTTGACATTAGTCAGCAATTTTCAAGAATATGTTAATTTGACCTTGAAAAATATTGTAATTTGACACTTTATACATGATAAAATTCAAAACACGTGACCGGATGTTAATATTTTTTATGATTAAGCAATGTAATATGACACTTGAAATTTACATAATAAAAATACATGTTCAAACTTGTTTGAATGGACTTTGATCTTAAAATAATTTTACACGTGTCAGCAATTTTCAAGAATATGTTTGACCTTGAAAAATATGATATCATCATCTTGTAACAAGTTCAAACTTGTTTGAAATAATTTTACATGTGTCAAAACACGTGACCGGATGCTAATATTTTTTTATGATTAAGCAATGTAATATGACACTTGAACGTGTTAGATAATAATTTGCAAATCTGAATTCCAAGAAAAGAATATTATGAGTCTGCAATTTTCAAGAATATGTTGAAATAGATATCATCTAACCTTGAAAAATATTGTAATTTGACACTTTAAGTATACATGATAAAATTCAAGATACGTGACCGGATGTTAATATTTTTTTATGATTAAGCAATGTAATATGACACTTGAAATTTACATAATAAAAATACATGTTCAAACTTGTTTGAACTTGTTTAAACTTGTCTGAATTCCAAGAAAAAATAATTAGTTTGAATTACGATTATAAAAATATCAAATTACAACTTTTTTAGTGGTGGGGATAATGCTATAAAAAGTGATGTACGTAGCTGTTGAAGTATCTCTTTTGAAATTCACCTTTGCTTCAGTTAGTTTTTTCCGCATATATTTTTTACGTTATTTTTATTATTATTATTATTATTATTATTATTATTATTATTATTATTATTATTATTATTATTTTGTTTTTGATATATTTATTATTCTAAACTTAGTCTATATATTTTATAAAAAAACAAATATTACTCATTTGCTAGTTAACTCTAGTGTTGAACGGTTCGGTAACGTATATTTTGCTAAGTATTTGAAAATATAACGGTAAGTGTAAAATTCTTTAAATATTATTGTGAAACTTAAATATAATTTTTTTTGAAAGATGGACACCTACGAACAAAATGTTATGCAGACGCTAAACGTGGTACCTCAAGGTGGTAGCACTGATATGATGAAGAAAGTGGAGAGAGCGTTGAGGCTCATCAAGACGGTGGAGGAAGCTGAGCGATGGATGATACTTAATAAGCAGAACATCCGCTTATTCAAAAAGATGTTGATGTTAAAGAAAGAAAATCCTCTGCGTCTTGAAGCTAATATTGGACTTTGTAAATCATACCAGCGGCAACTTCACCGACTGCGATTAGATTTAGTTAAGCAAGGTGGTGGTGTCACCAAAAAACAAAATCGACATCTAATCTGGGAGACAATTGAAACCCACCACCAGGGCAGGGTGAAGACTGGTATGATTACCAATTTGGATTATAAAGATCCAAATATATTTTTCAACCGGGCATTTCCAATGTTTAGAAGACACGTTCGGCGTGAGCTAGTGAAGCATCCCCTCAAGGTAAGTAAAATTTAAGATTTATAATTTAAATAGTCTAATGAGATTTTTTTTCAGGTGTATATTATGTTCACGGGAAATTTCATTAAGCCCACCACCAAAGAGGAGGATTTGAAAACATTTATAACGTCGGCCAAGGAAATGTATCTGACAACGGACATGCAGGAGTGGTACAATGATCATGTCAAAAACTATTTGCTGAAAAAATTGGAAGAATTCCAGGAACGCGATAGCGGTTGGGCTCTTGACATGATCATAAATATTCGAGTCCACATGAATAAGTACTCTCCGATCACAGCTGGGACTTTTTGTGAACTACCACCAGTCATCAAAAATAAATTGGCTGTGGTTAATGTCCGGAATGATGACCAACACTGTTTTCTATGGTCGATAATGTCAGCACTTTACCCGGTTGAAAAGGATCCTCAACGCTTGAATAAGTACCCGCACTATAGTCATTATTTGAAATATGATGGATTAAAGTTTCCCATGTCTCTGGATCAAATTAATAAATTTGAAAAGATGAACCCGCAGCTATCGATTAACGTGTACGGCTACAAAGATACGTTTATACATGGTTTGGAAATTTTCCCTGTACGCGTTAGTTCGAACACTGTGGGGAAGAAAATTCATCTATTGGCTGTGGAGAATGGGAACAGTCACCACTTTTGCTGGATAAAAAATTTAGCAAAGTTGTGTCGATCGGGTGTAACAAAACACCGCCGCCAAATTTATTTATGTGATCGATGTCTCAACTATTTTGCTACAGAAGGCAAACTCCAACAGCATTCAGTAAATTGTGGTGAAAAAGAAGCGGTGCGGGTACGAATGCCTGAAACTGATGACGAGCGGTTCGTTGAGTTCAAAGATTTCAACAGCAAGGAACGTGTTGAGTATATGGTGTACGCTGACTTTGAGGCGTTATTGGTACCACAACATCATGAAGACATGGAAATGGATCATGGGTCTTATACAAAAAATATTCAAAAACATGTACCCTACAGTGTAGGTTACTATGTTCATTGTACCCATGATCCCAACCAATCGTTTTATAAGGCATACCGTGGTGCTGATTGTGTCAAGTGGTTTGTTCATGAACTGGAACAAGTAGCGTACTCATTAGAGCAAAAAATAAAACACGTTAAACCAATGTATCCGCTCACCGTCGAACAAGAACTGGATTTTATGTCAGCAGAGAAGTGTCACATTTGTGATAAAGATTTCGTATCCAATTCCATACGTGTTCGCGACCATTCACATCGCACAGGTAATGTAATTTATTTATTATTTTTTAATTTCATCTAATTTTATATTAATCTATTTTAGGTATCTACCGTGGAGCAGCACACCAATTTTGTAATCTGCATTATCAAGATTCAAGGGTGATACCTGTTGTGATGCATAACTTAAGTGGATACGATTCGCATTTTATTATTGAAGCTCTGCTGACGGAAATCGACGGTCAAGTTGATGTGTTGCCCATCAACAAAGAAAAGTACATCAGTTTCACAAAGCACGTCTCGGACATTCAATTAAGATTCATTGATTCCTTCCGATTTCTCGCAGACAAGTTGGAAAATCTGGCCTCATATTTAGATAATGATAAAAAATCCATTTTACATAAAGAGGTAAATGATAAAAAATAATTAATTTTTAATACAGGGTTGTAATTTGTTTTTTAATTTTTTATAGGTCAGTAATGATGAACAATTTCAATTGCTAACGAGAAAAGGTGTATTTCCATATGAATACATGAGTAGCTGGGGACGTCTCCAAGAGACAAAATTACCACCAAAGGAGGCGTTCTACAGTGTGTTAACAGATGAACACATAACGGATGAGGATTATAACCATGCGATACAGGTATGGAACACATTCAATTTACATACACTAGGTGATTATTCAGACCTGTATATGAAAACTGATGTGTTACTACTTGCGGATATTTTTGAAAATTTACGTAACACTTGTATTCATAGCTATAGTCTCGATCCTAGTCACTATTACACACTTCCTGGCTATACGTGGAGCGCCATGTTGAAATACACCAATATCAAATTGGAATTGTTCACGGATATTGATGACTTGTTGTTTATCGAGAAAGGAATCAGAGGCGGTGTAAGTCAATGTTCTAATCGCTATGCTAAGGCAAACAATAAGTACATGGAAGAGGGGTATGATAAAACTCAAGAAGATGTCTACCTTATGTATTATGATGTGGTGAACCTATATGGTGCAGCAATGTGTGGATACCTACCAACAGGAAATTTTAAGTGGGTCGACACACCAAACATCGAGGATGTTGCAGATGATTCACCAGTCGGGTACATTTTAGAAGTAGACCTTGAAATACCCCAACATCTACATGATAACTTTAGCGATTTACCGCCATGTCCGGAGACAACGAAACCACCTGGATCAAAACAAAAATATCTTCTGTCAACCCTTTACAATAAGACCAACTATGTCGTGCACTACAGGAATTTAAAACTGTATACACAACTCGGTGTTAAGGTAACAAAATACCACCGTGTGTTACAATTCGATCAATCTGCATGGTTGAAACCATATATTGAGTTCAATACCGAGATGCGCAAGAACGCCTCAAATGAGTTTGAAAAAGCATTATTCAAACTCATGATTAATGCCATCTTCGGTAAAACCATGGAGAATGTGAGGAAACATCGGGTTGTGTACATACGAAAAAATTGGGATGGAAAACATGGTGTGAAGAAATTAATTGCCAAACCCAATTTTCACAGTATGATGGTGCTCGACAATGACGTCAGTATTGTTGAAATGAAAAAATCACAGATACGTTTCAACAAACCCATCTACATAGGCTTCACAATTTTAGACATATCGAAAACGTTTGTGTATGACTTCCACTACAACTACATGTACCAACGGTACAACCCCACAAATGTCAGGTTATTATACACAGACACCGATAGTCTAATTTATAGCGTGAGAAATACTGACGTCTATGAGGTCATGAAACAGGATATTAATCGTTTTGATACGGCTGACTATGCACCCGACAACGTCTATGGTATACCACTACGTAATAAGAAAGTCAAGGGTTTAATGTCCGATGAAAATAATGGTGATGTTATGCTAGAATTTGTCGGATTACGTAGCAAAATGTATGCTATTCGGGTGCAAAATAAAAAAGAGACTAAACGATCCAAGGGTCTCAAGAAGTCAGCTATCCGAAAACTTACTTTTGAGGACTATAAGCGGTGTTTGCTTGAGAACCGTAACTTTTACCGTGTTCAGCAAAGCATCCAATCCAAGCGACACCGCTTACATACCATCAAACAGCAGAAAGTGGGCTTATCACCATTTGACCAAAAACGACACATTACTCACAATTCATGTGAAACAAAACCATGGGGCCACTATAGCATTATTTGTTGAGTGTAAGTATTTTATATTTTATGTTTTTAATATTTAGCTAATTTTTGCTGTTGTTTCAGAAATGTGTCCTGCTGTTGTTGTGATGATCCTCAAAGTGGTTCGGTATTGTGATAGGTGTACAAACAATTGATAGAGTAGTGCGCATGAACAATTGATAGAGTAGTGGTGGGGGTGTCAAAAAATTGATAGTTAGGTTGAATTATTATAGAAAACAATTTAGTGTTAGTTTAAACATACAAAATGCAAGACTTTGGTAATCATAATAGTGATAACAACTGTATTGTTAATATGATTAAAGATAATTGTAGTTTAAGTACTATAAACAATGTGTTAACAAAGTATTTTAAAACATTAGTTAATATGGCAATTAAATGTGGTCGACCGGAAACTTTAAACTACCTTATTGATAAGGTAGAACAAATGGACTTAGAAGTGAAATTTTCCCCATCGTCAGACGATGAAGACAAACAAATTTGGAACTGGATTTTAAAAAATATCCACTCTGGACAAACAGATGGAATTGTAGGACTATCCATTTTTGAACAATCTTACTACAGTGTATTTACATCAAACGAGTTATCCGACTATGTTCAAGTGAAAGAAATGACTGAAAATTATCTTATGAAGAAAGATGATGATGATGACAATGGACACTTTTCAGAATAATAATTATAATGTATTTTCGATAATTTATAAATATATATTTTTTAAATATTATTATAATACAACTCTGTTTTTATACTTTTCAGAATAATAATTATAATGTATTTTCGATAATTTATAAATATATATTTTTTAAATATTATTATAATACAACTCTGTTTTTATATGTTAGAGATAAAATTTTACAATAAAAATAATATTTTTACAATGTGATATTTTTTATTTTTTTTATAAATCACAAGTATGTTCACAAAAGCGGTCCACTATGACAAATTTTTTATTGTTACAAGTATGTTCATAAAAACGGTCCACTATAAAATAAGACTTTTTTGTCAATATATGAATCGTGTAAAGAGTCGAACACTAACCACCTGACTTTAACGTTGGATCCACGTTTAGCTAAGACCTTTTCCACTAAATAAATGTTTGGATCGTGAACTTTTTGTAATTCTTCGGCATAGAAACCACCCTTTATATCTTCGTTGCTGTTATCCTTCAATAAATATACAGGTCTCTTTCTAAACAGGTCTGATTCTAAACAGGTCTGTTTCTAAACAGGTCTGTTTCTAAACAGGTCTCTTTCTAAACAGGTCTCTTTCTAAACAAGTCTCTATCTAAACAGGTCTGTTTCTAAACAGGCCTGTATCTAAACAGGTCTCTTTCTAAACAGGTCTCTTTCTAAACAGGTCTGTTTCTAAACAGGTCTGTATCTAAACAGGTCTGTATCTAAACAGGTCTGTATCTAAACAGGTCTCTTTCTAAACAGGTCTGTATCTAAACAGGTCTCTTTCTAAACAGGTCTGTTTCTAAACAGGTCTCTTTCTAAACAGGTCTGTTTCTAAACAGGTCTCTTTCTAAACAGGTCTCTTTCTAGACAGGTCAAAACCAGTATTTAACAGGTCAAAACCAGTATTAAACAGTTTTTTTTCAACCTAGTATTGAATACTTATGAAAAAAAAAAATATTGATTTCAATAGTGATCCTAATATATTAATTGTTAAATTAAGAAGGCTACATTCTACAAACATCGGAAGAGAAATACTATCCATAATCCATTACTTGAGGAAAACAAATATAATTAAATAACAAGTTTATAATAACTTTATCAAAAATTAAAAAGCCGGAGTAAAACCGGAGTAAAATCGGCGAAAGTCGGAGTAAAACCGGAGTAAAATCGGCGAAAGTCGGAGTAAAATCGGTGAAAGCCGGAGTAAAACCGGAGTAAAATCGGCGAAAGTCGGAGCAAAATCGGTGAAAACTGGAGTAAAACCGGAGTAAAATCGGCGAAAGTCGGAGCAAAATCGGTGAAAACCGGAGTAAAACCAGAGTAAAATCGGCGAAAGTCGGAGTAAAATCGGTGAAAACCTGTTTAATACTGGTCTGTATCTGTTTAATACTGGTCTGTAGCTGTTTAATACTGGTTTTGACCTGTTTAATATTGGTTTTAACCTGTTTAATACTGGTCTGTATCTGTTTAATACTGGTTTTAACCTGTTTAATACTGGTTTTAACCTGTTTAATACTGGTCTGTATCTGTTTAATACTGGTTTTAACCTGTTTAATACTGGTCTGTATCTGTTTAATACTAGTTTTAACCTGTTTAATACTGGTCTGTATCTGTTTAATACTGGTTTTAACCTGTTTAATACTGGTTTTAACCTGTTTAATACTGGTCTGTATCTGTTTAATACTGGTTTTAACCTGTTTAATACTGGTCTGTATCTGTTTAATACTGGTTTTGACCTGTTTAATACTGGTCTGTATCTGTTTAATACTGGTTTTGACCTGTTTAATACTGGTCTGTTTAGAAAGAGGTTTTCAAATCTTACAAGCATCATCAATCAACCCATGTAATATGCTCTTTATATGGAATATAATAAATCAACTTGTACTATAGATTAGATAAAAAATTTTTATTTAAAAAATTATAATTTTATATTAAAACAAAATACATAATCATCTAATTTTTAAATATTATTTATACTTAAAGTGTCAAATTACAATATTTTTCAAGGTTAGAATACATGCATGTCCACAAATCGTAATATTAAAACTGTGATTGCAAAATAATATTGAATGTCACATCAGTTAAAATATTTAATTATTTCCTATGATGGCTTTAAGTTATCAAAGCTTGCAGTTTATACTTTTTATATACCGTACAGTGTGTAACACTATTTTTGGATACATCATGGTTGATAATTCCTGTTTCATATTTATATGATCTTTTAGGTAGGGTGTCACACATAAAAACACTACAAAAATACGGAATTTTAAATTGTTTAGCATACGCACGTAGCTCCGTATCGTAAAGTGCTCTACGTGGTAGCGTTTCAATTAGTTTTTTGCTAAATATAATCCCATGCCTTTGTTGTACGGTCTTAAATACAAGCCTTTACCCATTGCTATAGCTTCCATTGTTTTGTTGTGTCTTTGACTCTCATTAAGTTGATCACGAGCACTTTTATAATTTGTAACGGCTTTAGCAATACCCGACGCTCCACCAGCCAAAGCGCCTAAAGCAGAGAGTCCTGCGAATATTGGAATTAATGGAAGTAGAAGAGTCATGTACCTTTCAGCACAGTTGGATGGTACACTTTTCAAAAAAGGGCAAACCTAGGTGAATGTTGGAAACCTCGGAAGTTGGAGGGGATAGATGACGTCATTGACCAATAGTAAATCAAGATGGCGTCGGGAGGTGTGGTGTTGGGGAATAATGGCTGCCTAAGCATTGATGACGTCATTGGCTTTGACCAATAGTAGCGCTGTAAAAATCAAGATGGCGTTGGGAGGTGTGGTGGGGTGAGGAATGGCTAAACGGGGGGGGGTTGGCTTTAACCAATAGTGGCGGAGAGTGAACAGGGGGCGGGACGTAAGGGCAAACCTAGGTGAATGTTGGAAACCTCGGCATTGGCCAATAGTAAATTAAGATGGCGTCGGGAGGTGTGGTGGAGGAGAATAATGGCTGCCTAAGCATTGATGACGTCATTGGCTTTGACCAATAGTGGTGCTTGACGGGGAGTGAACGGGGGGCGGGACGTTGACATTAGTTAGCAATTTTCAAGAATATGTTAATTTGACCTTGAAAAATATTGTAATTTGACACTTTAAATATACATGATAAAATTCAAGATACGTGACCGGATGTTAATATTTTTTTTTTTTTTTTTTTTATTGAGTCAGCATTGTAATATGACACTTGAAATTTACATAATAAAAATACATGTTCAAACTTGTTTGAATGGACTTTGATCTTAAAATAATTTCACACGTGTCAGCAATTTTCAAGAATATGTTAATTTGACCTTGAAAAATATGATATCATCATCTTATAACAAGTTCAAACTTGTTTGAAATAATTTTACATGTGTCAAAACACGTGACCGGATGTTAATATTTTTTTTTTTTTATGATTAAGCAATGTAATATGACACTTGAAATTTACATAATAAAAATACATGTTCAAACTTGTTTGAATGGACTTTGATCTTAAAATAATTTTACACGTGTCAGCAATTTTCAAGAATATGTTAATTTGACCTTGAAAAATATGATATCATCATCTTATAACAAGTTCAAACTTGTTTGAAATAATTTTACATGTGTCAAAACACGTGACCGGATGCTAATATTTTTTTATGATTAGCAATGTAATATGACACTTGAACGTGTTAGATAATAATTTGCAAATCTGAATTCCAAGAAAAGAATATTATGAGTCAGCAATTTTCAAGAATATGTTGAAATAGATATCATCTAACCTTGAAAAATATTGTAATTTGACACTTTAAGTATACACGATAAAATTCAAGATACGTGACAGGATGTTAATATTTTTTTATGATTAAGCAATGTAATATGACACTTGAAATTTACATAATAAAAATACATGTTCAAACTTGTTTGAATGGACTTTGATCTTAAAATAATTTTACACGTGTCAGCAATTTTCAAGAATATGTTAATTTGACCTTGAAAAATATGATATCATCATCTTGTTACAAGTTCAAACTTGTTTGAAATAATTTTACATGTGTCAAAACACGTGACCGGATATTAATATTTTTTATGATTAAGCAATGTAATATGACACTTGAAATTTACATAATAAAAATACATGTTCAAACTTGTTTGAATGGACTTTGATCTTAAAATAATTTTACACGTGTCAGCTATTCTCAAAAATATGTTGAAATAGATTTGACCTTGAAAAATATGATATCATCATCCTGTTACAAGTTCAAACTTGTTTGAATAAAAATACATGTTCAAACTTGTTTGAACATGTTTAAACTTGTTTGAATCGCATTAGATCTTAAAATAATTTTACGCATGTTAGATAATAATTTCTGCTGGTGGGGGGGGATTTTTGGAGTGGTGGTAATCATATAAAAAAGGCGCTCGACATTACGGTAACATCAGTTTTCATTAAATATTCATAATATTAATCAAAATGAATAGAGCAGAATTAAAATTATTAGATAGTTGTTTAGTGCGACCATGCATAAAAATGGACGACTTGCCACTGAAAAAAAAATTAAAAATACTAAAAATGGAGCGGATTCTAACGATACATGGGCCATCAATAAAAGTTTTAGTGGATATAAGCCTAGATGGTACAGAAAACGAGGGAGTTTTTCTACCATCTAGGTTTGCAGTGTTGACGGACAACATGATTAAATTATTTAACACAAAACCGGGGTATTTGAGGGTGGAGGAGAAAATTGGAAGAAGTCACCAACTGAGACTGCGCCTATTCGAAGACGATGGTGATAGTGATGATGACTATGTTCAAGAACATCAAAATTTTTTTTAACAAATCATTCCTATATTGAATTTTATTACTGCAAGATATATATATTTTATTGTTATTGTTATAAAAAATTGTAAAGTTTATGTTTTTGATATTTAAAAAAAAAAATAATACTAAATAAATTATGGATATTTTTGTAAAAAATGGTGTTTATTTTAATTCATTACAATTATGGGGTACAATGTCGCTACAAAATCATATTGATCTGTTTCAAAATTCGGAGATGATTTACCCAGAATATTTTAATGTGAGTATTGTTTGATAAGATCTGTTTAGAAAATTGTAGCCAAATATTTTTATAGATGGAATTTTATCAACTTATGGAGGCATGTCGTTGGAGTATACCTACAAAGTTAATCGACACATTACGGTATTCTTATTTAGAAGTTGATGATTGCTTTCATATTGCTGCATTTATAGTAAGAAATTGTTTGGATGCAATCTTATTTGTAAATTATGCGAAAAAGTTCAACTACTTTAAAAGAGATTTCAATCAGTTTGAAATATTACTAAATGAATGTTGTGATGATCTTATCCATGGAAGTAACTTGAGAAAAAATTGGGGTACATACGATATCCGTCGAAAACAATGGATTGGTGATAGTGCTAGACATGATGAGAGAATGTTTTTATGGTATCAACAAATAGATCCTGAAATTCTCTGTAGAATGCTATACCAACAAATGGATGGTGGAAATATACCGAAATGGTTCGAGCCATGGATATGTGTTACAAATTGTAATGAAATAGACAGATGTGATTGTGGAAGAAATAGTGATCATCATGATTGTATATAGAAATAAAAACATGAATATAATTGTCTATGATAAGTTTTTTTTTAAAATGTGTTTATATTTACAATAAAAAACACCTATAATTTAATTAATCATCGTTTTGTTTTATCTATGAAATGACCTCACCACCTTATTTTCAGGTTATAAATACACCTTGTTTGTGATAATTATATTCGCACCATCAAGTAATTTTGAGTAATAAACATGAATCAAAAAACATTTGTATAACAACAATATTTTTATATTGTTTTGTGTTAGTTAAAAATTGCTTCAATATAATTTCATGAACCTAGTCTAATATATATTCATATTAAAAAATACATCTCCTTTTTTAAAACACAAATATGTTCACAAAAGCGGTCCACTATGACAAAATTTTTTTGTTACAAGTATGTTCGCAAAAACTTTCCACTATAAAAGGAGACTTTTTTTATCAATATATGAATCATGTAAAGAGTCGAACCCTAACCACCTGACTTTAACGTTAGATCCATGTTTAGCTAAGACCTTTTCCACTAAATAAATGTTTGTTTTGTGTTAAATACATCAGAAATTTCAGAATAAAAAATCATTTTATAAAATCTATGTATTTTTATTTTTAAATATTTATAATACAACACTGTTTTTTAAATAAGATACTTACAATAAAAAAAAAAAAATTTTTACAATGTGATATTTTTTATTTTTTTATAAAACACAAATATGTTCACAAAAGCGGTCCACTATGACAAATTTTTGTTTGTTACAGGTATGTTCGCAAAAACGTTCCACTATAAAAGGAGACTTTTTTTATCAATATATGAATCATGTAAAGAGTCGAACCCTAACCACCGGACTTTAAATTTGGAGCTAAGACCTTTTCCACTAAATAAATGTTTGGATTGTAAACTTTTTGTAATTCTTCAGCATAGAAACCACCCTTTATATCATCGTTGTGACCTCACCACCTTATTTTCAGGTTATAAATACACCTTATTTGTGACAATTATATTCACACCATCAAGTAATTTGTTTTGTGTTAGTTAAAAATTGCTTCAATAAAATTTCATGATCATATTAACCTAGTCTAATATATATTCATATTAAAAAATACATCTCCTTTTTTTAAAACACAAATATGTTCACAAAAGCGGTCCACTTTGGATTGTGAACTCTTTGTAATTCTTAGCAACCGCATAGAAACCGCCCTTTATATCATCATTGTTGTAGTCATTCAGTAAACATGTTCTTGGGTTTGTAATTGGGATGTTTCACCTCGCGATTGGTGAATATTTCCGGTGTCCATGATGAATGAAAACCATGACGCTGTTCTAAATTTACATATCCTAGATACAGACCTGTTTAACCCAATGTTGAACAAATAGAGTCTGATCAACCAAGCGAATTAATCTCATGGGATAATTCTAATACAACAGACGGTAACTTCTTGTAATTATGTATGCAACAGATACAGAATATGGATTCTTTTTCTTGTGAATATTTGCAAAATGCAGAAATATTGTAAATAATAACCCAATATTTTAAATGTAATGTAATGTAAGAAGGTTTTATTTTAATAAAAAAATTTAAAATTTTTTTCATGTATTTAATACATCAAAATAATAATAATAATAATAATAATAATAATAATAATAATAATAATAATAATAATAATAATAATAATAATAATAATAATAAAAAAGAAAAATATATCATAAATTATAACCTGAAAAATAAAAATAAAAAAACATTAGAAATCATACAAAAAAAAAAGAAAAAAGCATACAAATAACTCACTTTCAAGCTCCTGTTGAAGTTTACCTTCAACTAATTGCTGAGCAATTTCTAACGTTCTAAACAGATAATTATCCGGCGCTAAAAATAATAAAAAACCTTTAATAAATTATTCTAAAAAAAAAAAAAAAAAAATTGAGACTTACTGAACGTTAGTAAATAGGTCATCTCATACAACCTACAATCATGTTGACCCCCCTCGATCAACCACATTACGGCGTCTCTCGCCTCTCCTATTTGCACTTAAAAACAAAAAATTATAATTAATAATTTATTAATTAACAATAAAATTTTAAACATACTTGTTGACACTAAATAATATATATATAAGCACAGTGGTGTTGACATTATTTTTAAATTTTTTTTTTTTTTCACTTGTTCACTTGAATGAAAGACTAACTTGTTCACTTGAATGAAAGACTAACTAGAAAAATAACTCTATTTATTTAAAATAAATACAATTATGCAAAAAAATCATACTCAGAAAGAATTTATTAAAAATGAATTTATTCGGGATATTATTATGAGAATTTGATTAGTGGGCAATTCACAAATAATTCAGTTCAGGGAATCTGCGTTAGAAATTCGATATACCGATTTTTTTTTTTTTTTTTTTTTTTTTGCCAGATTGCAGTTTATAAATAAAGAAAATAATTAGATTAAATCATAGAAACTTTTAAAAAATATTTATTCACATGAAGTATTGGGTGACACCACAGTTCAATAAATTAATCAAATCCATTCCTATAACGACCTACATTCATAGAGAAATTTTTCATTATTACAGCAAATCCATTTGGTGAACTCCAACAATGTCGACATAAATCATGAAATTTTTGAAAATTCATATCAGAGCCAACATGATCGTAGAATATGTGTTTTAGATTCATTTCGTCTGTTTTGAATAACACCAAGCAATTAACATTGTCCCTTATGTTATGCTTTGGAACACATGCGTAGCTCTGACATAGGTAGAAACAATCAATTTTTCGATGACGACCCATACTAAAGTATTCTCTACTTCTCTGTTGTGAATGACAGCTCACATCATCAAAAATGAAAAGACTTTTTTATCGAGCTTCATTCAGACTAGGAATTTCACTAGTATCACTAAGTGGAAAAATAGCCAACCCCTTCCACTAATTTTAAAGTCTCTTCTAGTAATTGATATTTCGGTTAGTAAACAGATTTACTGTAAACATAAATGTTTTCAAAGTGTAAACCATTTTCATCTTAAATTAAATTCAACATAACATTGGTTTTACCACAACCACTAGGGCCACATATTATTGTTCATAGTGAATCTGAAAATAGACGACCATGATATGTTTGTGTGTCTGTATTTTCTGGTAATAAACACCCAGAGCGGGTTGTTGTTTATGAAAATGCAATGTAACTAAGACTAAAATTTCAATACAACCCAGAGCACTTTACGATACAGATCTACATGCGTATGCTAAACAATTTAAAATTCCGTATTTTTGTAGTGTTTTTATGTGTGACACCCTACCTAAAAGATCATATAAATATGAAATAGGAATTATCAACCATGATGTATCCAAAAATAGTGTTGCACACTGTACGGTATATAAAAAGTATAAACTGCAAGCTTTGGTAACTTAAAGCCATCATAGGAAATAATTAAATATTTTAACAAATTACATCATAAAAGGCGGTGTGTAGTTAATAACAGAATACCCTGTATATATATTGGTGCGTCGAATTTCTAACACAATCCTGAATAAATTCTTTCTCAAGATGATTTTTTGCATGATTGCAGTTTATAAATGTATTTTGTTTTAATATAAAATTATAATTTTTTTAAATAAAATTTTTTTATCTAATCTATAGTACAAGTTGATTTATTATATTCAATATAAAGAGCATATTATATGGGTTGATTGATGATGCTTGTTAGATTTGAAAACCAGACCTCTTTCTAAACAGACCAGTATTAAACAGGTCAAAACCAGTATTAAACAGCTACAGACCAGTATTAAACAGATACAGACCAGTATTAAACAGGTTTTCACCGATTTTGCTCCGACTTTCGCCGATTTTACTCCGGTTTTCACCGATTTTGCTCCGACTTTCGTCGATTTTACTCCGGTTTTACTCCGGCTTTCACCGATTTTACTCCGACTTTCGCCGATTTTACTCCGGTTTTACTCCGGCTTTCACCGATTTTACTCCGGCTTTTTAATTTTTGATAAAGTTATTATAAACTTGTTAATTAATTATATTTGTTTTCCTCAAGTAATGGATTATAGATAGTATTTCTCTTCCGATGTTTGTAGAATGTAGCCTTCTTAATTTATCAATTAATATATTACGATCACTATTGGAATCAATATTTTTTTTTTTTTCATAAGTTTTCAATACTAGGTTGAAAAAAACTGTTTAATACTGGTTTTGACCTGTTTAGAAAGAGACCTGTTTAGAAAGAGACCTGTTTAGAAAGAGACCTGTTTAGAAACAGACCTGTTTAGAAAGAGACCTGTTTAGAAAGAGACCTGTTTAGAAAGAGACCTGTTTAGATACAGACCTGTTTCGATGCAGACCTGTTTAGAAACAGACCTGTTTAGAAAGAGACCTGTATATTTATTGAAGGATAACAGCAACGAAGATATAAAGAGTGGTTTCTAAGGGAGTTAAAAGATCGGTTCTTAGTACGAAAATAACATTTGAAGATTATGTTGAATGTTTGGAAAACTTTAAAGAGATATCGGTTAATCAAAACCTTATTAAATCTGAAAAACTTAAACTTTATACTCAAACTCAAACAAAAATTGCTCTTAGTCCTTATGATGACAAGCGATACATTATACTTAGTTCCTATAATACACTACCTTGGGGTCTGGTCTGTATCTGTTTAATACTGGTTTTGACCCGTTTAATACTAGTCTGTATCTGTTTAATACTGGTTTTGACCTGTTAAATACTGGTTTTGACCTGTCTAGAAAGAGACCTGTTTAGAAAGAGACCTGTTTAGAAACAGACCTGTTTAGAAAGAGACCTGTTTAGAAACAGACCTGTTTAGAAAGAGACCTGTTTAGATACAGACCTGTTTAGAAAGAGACCTGTTTAGATACAGACCTGTTTAGATACAGACCTGTTTAGAAACAGACCTGTTTAGAAAGAGACCTGTTTAGAAAGAGACCTGTTTAGATACAGGCCTGTTTAGAAACAGACCTGTTTAGAAAGAGACCTGTTTAGAAAGAGACCTGTTTAGAAAGAGACCTGTTTAGAAACAGACCTGTTTAGAAACAGACCTGTTTAGAATCAGACCTGTTTAGAAAGAGACCTGTATATTTATTGAAGGATAACAGCAACGAAGATATAAAGGGTGGTTTCTATGCCGAAGAATTACAAAAAGTTCACGATCCAAACATTTATTTAGTGGAAAAGGTCTTAGCTAAACGTGGATCCAACGTTAAAGTCAGGTGGTTAGTGTTCGACTCTTTACACGATTCATATATTGACAAAAAAGTCTTATTTTATAGTGGACCGTTTTTATGAACATACTTGTAACAATAAAAAATTTGTCATAGTGGACCGCTTTTGTGAACATACTTGTGATTTATAAAAAAAAAAAATAAAAAAATATCACATTGTAAAAATATTATTTTTATTGTAAAATTTTATCTCTAACATATAAAAACAGAGTTGTATTATAATAATATTTAAAAAATATATATTTATAAATTATCGAAAATACATTATAATTATTATTCTGAAAAGTATAAAAACATAGTTGTATTATAATAATATTTAAAAAATATATATTTATAAATTATCGAAAATACATTATAATTATTATTCTGAAAAGTGTCCATTGTCATCATCATCATCTTTCTTCATAAGATAATTTTCAGTCATTTCTTTCACTTGAACATAGTCGGATAACTCGTTTGATGTAAATACACTGTAGTAAGATTGTTCAAAAATGGATAGTCCTACAATTCCATCTGTTTGTCCAGAGTGGATATTTTTTAAAATCCAGTTCCAAATTTGTTTGTCTTCATCGTCTGACGATGGGGAAAATTTCACTTCTAAGTCCATTTGTTCTACCTTATCAATAAGGTAGTTTAAAGTTTCCGGTCGACCACATTTAATTGCCATATTAACTAATGTTTTAAAATACTTTGTTAACACATTGTTTAAAGTACTTAAACTACAATTATCTTTAATCATATTAACAATACAGTTGTTATCACTATTATGATTACCAAAGTCTTGCATTTTGTATGTTTAAACTAACACTAAATTGTTTTCTATAATAATTCAACCTAACTATCAGTTTTTTGACACCCCCACCACTACTCTATCAATTGTTCATGCGCACTACTCTATCAATTGTTTGTACACCTATCACAATACCGAACCACTTTGAGGATCATCACAACAGCAGGACACATTTCTGAAACAACAGCAAAAATTAGCTAAATATTAAAAACAAAAAATATAAAATACTTACACTCAACAAATAATGCTATAGTGGCCCCATGGTTTTGTTTCACATGAATTGTGAGTAATGTATCGTTTTTGGTCAAATGGTGATAAGCCCACTTTCTGCTGTTTGATGGTATGTAAGCGGTGTCGCTTGGATTGGATGCTTTGCTGAACATGGTAAAAGTTACGGTTCTCAAGCAAACACCGCTTATAGTCCTCAAAAGTAAGTTTTCGGATAGCTGACTTCTTGAGACCCTTGGATCGTTTAGTCTCTTTTTTATTTTGCACCCGAATAGCATACATTTTGCTACGTAATCCGACAAATTCTAGCATAACATCACCATTATTTTCATCGGACATTAAACCCTTGACTTTCTTATTACGTAGTGGCATACCATAGATGTTGTCGGGTGCATAGTCAGCCGTATCAAAACGATTAATATCCTGTTTCATGACCTCATAGACGTCAGTATTTTTCACGCTATAAATTAGACTATCGGTGTCTGTGTATAATAACCTAACATTTGTGGGGTTGTACCGTTGGTACATGTAGTTGTAGTGGAAGTCATACACAAACGTTTTCGATATGTCTAAAATTGTGAAGCCTATGTAGATGGGTTTGTTGAAACGTATCTGTGATTTTTTCATTTCAACAATACTGACGTCATTGTCGAGCACCATCATACTGTGAAAATTGGGATTGGCAATTAATTTCTTCACACCATGTTTTCCATCCCAATTTTTTCGTATGTACACAACCCGATGTTTCCTCACATTCTCCATGGTTTTACCGAAGATGGCATTAATCATGAGTTTGAATAATGCTTTTTCAAACTCATTTGAGGCGTTCTTGCGCATCTCGGTATTGAAATCAATATATGGTTTCAACCATGCAGATTGATCGAATTGTAACACACGGTGGTATTTTGTTACCTTAACACCGAGTTGTGTATACAGTTTTAAATTCCTGTAGTGCACGACATAGTTGGTCTTATTGTAAAGGGTTGACAGAAGATATTTTTGTTTTGATCCAGGTGGTTTCGTTGTCTCCGGACATGGCGGTAAATCGCTAAAGTTATCATGTAGATGTTGGGGTATTTCAAGGTCTACTTCTAAAATGTACCCGACTGGTGAATCATCTGCAACATCCTCGATGTTTGGTGTGTCGACCCACTTAAAATTTCCTGTTGGTAGGTATCCACACATTGCTGCACCATATAGGTTCACCACATCATAATACATAAGGTAGACATCTTCTTGAGTTTTATCATACCCCTCTTCCATGTACTTATTGTTTGCCTTAGCATAGCGATTAGAACATTGACTTACACCGCCTCTGATTCCTTTCTCGATAAACAACAAGTCATCAATATCCGTGAACAATTCCAATTTGATATTGGTGTATTTCAACATGGCGCTCCACGTATAGCCAGGAAGTGTGTAATAGTGACTAGGATCAAGACTATAGCTATTCTTCCAATTTTCTCCTCCACCCTCAAATACCCCGGTTTTGTGTTAAATAATTTAATCATGTTGTCCGTCAACACTGCAAACCTAGATGGTAGAAAAACTCCCTCGTTTTCTGTACCATCTAGGCTTATATCCACTAAAACTTTTATTGATGGCCCATGTATCGTTAGAATCCGCTCCATTTTTAGTATTTTTAATTTTTTTTTCAGTGGCAAGTCGTCCATTTTTATGCATGGTCGCACTAAACAACTATCTAATAATTTTAATTCTGCTCTATTCATTTTGATTAATATTATGAATATTTAATGAAAACTGATGTTACCGTAATGTCGAGCGCCTTTTTTATATGATTACCACCACTCCAAAAATCCCCCCCCACCAGCAGAAATTATTATCTAACATGCGTAAAATTATTTTAAGATCTAATGCGATTCAAACAAGTTTAAACATGTTCAAACAAGTTTGAACATGTATTTTTATTCAAACAAGTTTGAACTTGTAACAGGATGATGATATCATATTTTTCAAGGTCAAATCTATTTCAACATATTTTTGAGAATAGCTGACACGTGTAAAATTATTTTAAGATCAAAGTCCATTCAAACAAGTTTGAACATGTATTTTTATTATGTAAATTTCAAGTGTCATATTACATTGCTTAATCATAAAAAATATTAATATCCGGTCACGTGTTTTGACACATGTAAAATTATTTCAAACAAGTTTGAACTTGTAACAAGATGATGATATCATATTTTTCAAGGTCAAATTAACATATTCTTGAAAATTGCTGACACGTGTAAAATTATTTTAAGATCAAAGTCCATTCAAACAAGTTTGAACATGTATTTTTATTATGTAAATTTCAAGTGTCATATTACATTGCTTAATCATAAAAAAATATTAACATCCTGTCACGTATCTTGAATTTTATCGTGTATACTTAAAGTGTCAAATTACAATATTTTTCAAGGTTAGATGATATCTATTTCAACATATTCTTGAAAATTGCTGACTCATAATATTCTTTTCTTGGAATTCAGATTTGCAAATTATTATCTAACACGTTCAAGTGTCATATTACATTGCTAATCATAAAAAAATATTAGCATCCGGTCACGTGTTTTGACACATGTAAAATTATTTCAAACAAGTTTGAACTTGTTATAAGATGATGATATCATATTTTTCAAGGTCAAATTAACATATTCTTGAAAATTGCTGACACGTGTAAAATTATTTTAAGATCAAAGTCCATTCAAACAAGTTTGAACATGTATTTTTATTATGTAAATTTCAAGTGTCATATTACATTGCTTAATCATAAAAAAAAAAAAATATTAACATCCGGTCACGTGTTTTGACACATGTAAAATTATTTCAAACAAGTTTGAACTTGTTATAAGATGATGATATCATATTTTTCAAGGTCAAATTAACATATTCTTGAAAATTGCTGACACGTGTGAAATTATTTTAAGATCAAAGTCCATTCAAACAAGTTTGAACATGTATTTTTATTATGTAAATTTCAAGTGTCATATTACAATGCTGACTCAATAAAAAAAAAAAAAAAAAAAAATATTAACATCCGGTCACGTATCTTGAATTTTATCATGTATATTTAAAGTGTCAAATTACAATATTTTTCAAGGTCAAATTAACATATTCTTGAAAATTGCTAACTAATGTCAACGTCCCGCCCCCCGTTCACTCCCCGTCAAGCACCACTATTGGTCAAAGCCAATGACGTCATCAATGCTTAGGCAGCCATTATTCTCCTCCACCACACCTCCCGACGCCATCTTAATTTACTATTGGCCAATGCCGAGGTTTCCAACATTCACCTAGGTTTGCCCTTACGTCCCGCCCCCTGTTCACTCTCCGCCACTATTGGTTAAAGCCAACCCCCCCCCCGTTTAGCCATTCCTCACCCCACCACACCTCCCAACGCCATCTTGATTTTTACAGCGCTACTATTGGTCAAAGCCAATGACGTCATCAATGCTTAGGCAGCCATTATTCCCCAACACCACACCTCCCGACGCCATCTTGATTTACTATTGGTCAATGACGTCATCTATCCCCTCCAACTTCCGAGGTTTCCAACATTCACCTAGGTTTGCCCTTTTTTGAAAAGTGTACCATCCAACTGTGCTGAAAGGTACATGACTCTTCTAC